>NC_133325.1:699982727-700284818 GCF_042186555.1 Aquarana catesbeiana | reverse complement strand
CTTCATCATTGTTGTTGTTATTGTTGTTACTGTTGTCATTATTATATCTTTTCATTTCCTTGGGATCATTCTTCATTTCATCTATTTATAAAGGAAACAAATTAACAAACACAAAAAGGCACAAGAAATTAATGAACCTTAGAGTTTTATTACCTAAACAGAACTCCAAAAATATAAATTACACCCTTTAGTCAAGTAATGTAATCAATAAAAACGCAATATTAATGTAACAAACTAACAATCATACTGCCATAATTTTCTTAAATCCCTCTTTTTTATAATTTCTCAGCATTTCTTTCATTTAATTTCTCAGTATTCCATCAACTCAGATGGTAAACCAGCACAGTGAGCCAATCAGAATCTTTACCATTATATATTGCTGACATGTTTTAGGCCTCAGGGTCTAGAAGGAGAGGACAGGCTTACAGGAGGAGAGGAGCGCAACCGTCACCAAGGTGCTCATTTCTCTTTCACTGGAGTTGGCAGAACAGCAAATTAGGTAGTCAATATAAATTTGCCAGAACTCCCATAGTTAAATGACTTTCTACTACTACTGTATTGTGATATTTTTAGTTCTTCTTAAAGTGAAGTTCCACCCACTTTTACAACTCTTCAGCATCCATCACTAAACTGTGCACTGTAAACGAATTGGATATTTTAAATTTTTTTTTCTCAGCACCTACTGTATATCTGCTGTATTCATTTTTCACTTCCTCCTCCCTGGCCGCGGCCCATCGCATCATTTCCTGTTTGCAATGCCTTCTGGGAAGGGCCAGCAACTTCCTCTGCCACTGCCATTGCTATGGAAACCTGACCTGAGACCTATTACACTGCTTGTGCTGCACTGACCATGTGCGAGATCTGCAAGGATGAGATCGAGGAAGAAATACAGTCTGGCTTCAGATGCCCACACTTAAGATGGCCACGGCCTGCTGTAAGTTTATAAAATAACAAACTACTGCTATAAACTAACAAAACAGACCTTAGTTTACAGACTAACTTTACTAGAATACATTAAGCTTGTGTATTATAGGGATATTTTTATTAAAAAAGTATAATTTTGGCCAGAACACCACTTTAAGCAGAAAGAATACTTTTACAGATACAGTAGTGCACTGGGTGTCGAAATACATGAATTTTGTGAAGTAATGTTTTTCTACGGCTGAAAACAGACCAGGAACGTCTAGGTGCATTCAGTCTAGTTGCTTTGATATAAACCAGTAATATGCGCACCCAGGCACCATATAGCCTAGTTTCAGATGCATCTAAACGCATTTAAATGAGTGTAAAAGCATGTAAACACAGAAGAAAGTGATCTGAGAAGAATAGCATTTGTTTATACCTCCCAGATCAATATCAACTGTGTTTAATGCAGGAGGCATAGCCAGAACTTTTTTTTAGTTTTGTATAGAGTGGAGAACCCCTGGCAAGTTTTAATTCTATCTGAAGCTCTGTTAGGCCTAATGCACACTGGGTGTTTAATCCCAGTTCATGAGGTTCCGCTGCAAGCAGTGTGTGTTTGTCCCTGGGTGCATACTGCCCTAAACCTAAGTACCACTAGGTACATTTTACAGCTGCAGCAGCTGTCAGCCTCTCAAAGACTTTTACAGGCTGCCAGCAGTGGGGCTGGACAGTGCATCTGTACCTTCCACCCGCACATAAACACCTGAGCCTCGTGCATCAGGGCTAAATGCTCAGTGTGCATGAGGCCTAAGAGAGATTTACATCACTTTTTGTTCTGGGTGCAACATTTTATTAGACAGGAAGTGAGAGGATATCTGTAACAGGGACACACACAACAATAAAAATCTGACCGAGGTTCTAGCATTCTTCATTACTTAAAGTTTATACTAAAGGCTCACATTTTTGTTTTAAATAATAAACATGTTATACTTACCTGCTCGCCTGCATGGTCTTGCACTGAGCAGCCCCGTTCCTCATCTTCTTGGGTATAGACAGAGCTCCTGCCCCCCCCCCCCCCCCCCGCCACGTGCCCCCCATAGCAAGCCGCTTGCTATGGGGACACTCATGCGTGCTCACTCATGCGTGTACACTTTTATGGCATTTTGGCCAATGTTACCCTTAGCAGTTGCGGAGGTACACATTTAATTTTATGTTCAAGGGATATGAAATGATACCTGTACATGCCACTCAGGTATGGAGAAAATCTTTCTGGTGTTCAGGTCACTAGATAAAACACATCTATGCTTCATTACCTTAGCTAGGTTATGTGAATGAAAATCAGTAGTATATGTATAAATAGCATATACAATGTTCATAGACTGGTGTGAACAATAGTGTATAGAGCCGTATAGTTCATTCAGTTGTGTAAATCTGTTAAATCTTTATAGTATATGCTTACCTTTTATTTCTGACAATAGCACTTTGGTTACAACTTACCATTATTACTCAGAGCTTCCACTTTGCCCATCAAGTTATTAGGCTTGTTCTTCTCCATCACCAAACTATACACTGCATAAAAGAAAAGAGGTGTCAATGTATTTGCTGGGAGAAACATATGCATATTGCATTAGGGTGTGCACCCCAACACATTAACACACACCTGTGTGTATGGGTATGGGGGCAGAGGAATTAAGATTTCAATGAACATAGCAGCCAGCACACGGAACACTTCTCCATTTAATGTAAGTACTGTTCCCGGTTTAAAAAAATAACTAAACTTAAAGTGATTGTAAACGATTACCTTGTAAAACAACGTATTTAGTTTAAAATAGGGGGAGGAGAAGCAGCAGCACACTGAGCTTCCCAGTGAAAGGCTTGCAGCGTGAGAGCATGTCAGGACAAGTCTGATCATTGAAGGAGAGTAAACTGAGTACCCAGTATAGCTAGAGAACTGACCATGGTGTGCTCTCCTGCTCATTGTGGTAAGTTTTAAGAGGAAAGCAAGGGGACTAGCAGGAACACCTGGGATTTCACATAAAGGAAGCAATACAAAGAGAACAGAATAATTTTTCATACAAGTACATGATACAGCAGGCACATATCAGGAATATGAAGTGTTGGGGTAACAAACGCTTTAAGCTTTCAGACAGCATGTTAGAATGAAAACAAAATGCTCTCCTGTAGAAATTTAGATTTTCCTGCTTTTTTTGCACAGAAAGTAATACATTTCTCCTGGCCTGGGAGCATGGGACATGTGTAATAATGGAGCTCTGACAAGGCCTAAAGTCAGCCATACATGGATTGAAATTTGGCCGAATCAGCAACGAGCGGCTGAAGTTTAATTCATGTATGGGCCCCCTGGCTTTACAGAAGTCAATTTACTGACCAACTCTGTACAACTGCCCTGTTGGATTTTTCCCGCTCAATCAGCACTGCCGACTATAGACTGCAGCGCTGATTAGTTTGTTCTGACAGCAGGGAAGTTCTCCCATTGTCAGAGTACAATAGCTCAGCAGGAGGATTCTGCCACCCACATTGAAACAAACGGACTCATCTATGGGCTGCCAAGGGGTCTATTTATTTTTTTTTAAAAATCACTGAACAAAAATGATACATCTGCATAGCCACAACAAAAAAGTGCCATATTTTGTCTGGTTGGTTCCTATGATTGTCCACACCATCTAACAGCTGTAATGCAGTTTTTTTTTTCTGATTGAAGTATTTAAAAAATATGGCATTTTTTCATTGTGGGCTTCTCTTGAGATTGTGCAAATGTTTCTCACATTGATTGTTTTGAGTGATTGTTCGCTCAATAAAGCAGTCTGCTCCTACACCGATCCCAATCTCTGTTAACCATTTCGAAAAATCAGGCACTCAATCACAGAGAAGACCACTTTTAGGTCAAATGTACTATCTGGGTTAAATCAGTCTGACCACTGACCTCACTTGATCATCATCTGAACAATCAACAAAACTTCCCCCGGCAGCTTCTTCTATCCCCCTTCTCTTGCTCCTAAACACAATCCTGACACTATTCTGCTTCTTCTGTAAACACAGAAAGATATTAATCTGCTGAATGAGAAGGCAACCCTGACCCCTGCAGCTGGAACTTTGAAAACACAATCGGCTTCTGTGGCGTTAAACAACTGTGTCCCTCCCACACTGATTATTTTGGACAAGTGTTTCATTTTTTTTTTAGACATTCAAACATGGACTTTGAATTTGGGGGTGCTGAAAAAGCACCTGCACACAGAGCCATATGCTTATTGGTTACCAGAGATTGGGGTGGCACACCCAATGCGCATAGTATCCAGTTTATATAGGAGTCTGAAGCCAGCCACATACAGTTCTTGCAGAATGACTGGATTTTCAGTACACTTTTCGCACATTTGTTTGGTTAATTCTTTTTCCTGTGGTTCTAAGCTCATAACCACCTTTAGGCTATAAGGAACCCATCCAATAAGCAGCCAACAGTGGATGTGAAAAACTAGCAGTTCGGCACTTAAAGTGATTGTGAACATACAATGTTATAGACATATTCTAAAACAGTTATAAATATGCAGGTACCATAACTGCTTTTGCTTAGTTTCAGGAATGATCTTTCTTACCTTTTTACAAACTTAAAAAGGTCTATCATGTAACCATGCATCTCTTCCATCTCTTCTTCCCAATAGTGGGGGCGGGTTACAGGACACTGTTCAGACACACAATGTGCCCGCATTACATAGTCTGTTTAGCCTGAGACAAGATACTTGAGCAAAGGGCGTGTTCAAGAGGCAGGCTGTGATGGGGGGGTGTGTGTGCCAGAGGCAGGCTGGGATTGGTTGGGAGGCATGATGTTCAACAAACTACCCAAAACAATCATGCTTGTGTATGCACAATGTCCTGTACCTCTGAAAGGCAAGCCAAAGGATGAAAACTGACCACGCCAAAACAGATCAGCTTCTGTGCTATGTGTGGTCAGTTTAGAGCAAGGAAAAAAGGTGACTGGCAGGATAAACCAGGTACTTCAGATAGAAGAAATACATGAAAATGATAGAGACTAGGATTTATCAAATACACAAATGTGAACATACACATAGAAAAAAAAATGTTGTATTATGGGTAACATACACTTTAAAGGGAACATGTAAGAATCGAAAAATGGGGGCTGCCATTTAATCCAAAAACAACCCAGTCCAAAAACAACATAAAGTCAGCGCCACGCACCCATACCATAACCGCTAGCAATAAAGGCAGTACCACTGTTCTATTCTGAAGGATCAGTCCTTCAGTGATCAGAAAATTTACAGTGCTGTAACCATTTTAAAGTGCAAAATAAAGAAAAATTATAGAATTCACGTGATGAAAAAACAGTGAATGATCCTCCAACGTCCCAATGAGCCAGATATTAAACTCAACTGGCTGATTGGGAATGTGAATTTTCTGATCACTAAAGGACTGATCATATTTCCTTTATTGCTGGCGGTTATGGTATGAGTGTGTGTGGAGCTGACTTTATGTTGATTTTGGACTTCATTATATGAAAGTTTATAATAATGTTTGCACTTTTATTGAGGCACATTTTGTCTTTTGATTATATAGCGCTGTATTTTATGTGTTTTCGTCTATCACTGAGGGATTGAGTAATTACCTCTTTGCTAGCAGCTATATACATATGTTTAGGGGGTGTTTAGCACTGACTTTATTTTCAAATTTGAAATTCCTCTGTAGTGATTATTTTTCACCAGTACATTGTCAGATGATAAGGATTACATTTTGAATATCATTGTTTATACCATGTAACATTTTCTGTGTTAGAATTCATCCAGTTTAGGTGTATGTAAAGGCATTGTTTGTTTTACAAAGTGTAGGGAGGGTTAGTACCTTAGCTAAGTTTTTATTGCTGTTAGTGTCCTCTCTGGGAGAAATTTACCCCTCTATTTGTCCCAGTGACCACTGGAACAGAGACGTGAAGAAGAAGGAAAATGTTAAAATGTTCAGTTGTCATTGCGGCAAGAGGTAAGGGAAAAGCCTCCATTCCGTAACAACTCCCTATGATGGGAATTTGAATTTGTCTCCTTAGGAGATTACCTCTCATTTCCTTTTCTATCTCTGGGACAGAAAGTAAAGGGGAAGCTTTGCAGCAGGACAGAGGCAATCGGAAAAAAAAAGTTTGGGTTTTACATACAATTTAATATAAGCTTTCACAGCATAATCAGCTGGCTTTCCTTATCTGGAAATCACCCAGAACAGTGGTAGATATATTAATGATATTTTGACGAATTCATGCAATTTAAAATCACCTGTCAATCATAAATACCCTTACCAGTTTTTGCAAGATTGGAAAAAGTAAAATTCCTAACATCCCCATTTTCATAAGTAAGACGAGAGCACACTCCATTTAATTCGCCTGTAGTACTTCTATGTTTGCGTGCCTTGATCTGCTGACAAGTCTGTAAAATTATTTGAAAAAGGAAAAGTTAAAGTATATTGAGTATATATGCCTTACCTGTGTAGCAAGGTCTCCGGCCTCCTTCAGTCTAATGAGAACCTCCAGGGCCAGAGATAGCTGACATCCTTCTGTATGTGACGGGTTGTGAGGCATAGTGGGTGCAAGGTGGAAGTTATGGGGCGCCAGACACTTCTTGAATGCAAAAGAGGTGTTTATTTCTCTTACAAACTTTTATGGGGGGAAGAGGGTTAGGGCCAGGACACCCTTGAGTAGTTGCAAGTTCAATTAGCAGACTCTGAGACTTCAATAAGAGGACAGCCATGCAGAGATAGGCCTCCAGCAAGAAGCCACATCTGCACGTGCAGGGATGCTGTCTCTTATGGCAACAGTCTTTAACAGTTCCTAACACAAACGTAACAGTTCCTTCACTTTCACTACAACTTCTCCTTGTAGTTCTTTAGCCCACTGAGCTCCCAGTCTCTCACTAGACCCTCTGATTCACAACCACTAAATACCTTGAGCTCCTCCAATCTTAATGGTGGTATCTTCCTTAAGCGTCACCCCCGCTTCTCTGCTGGGACCCTAGCTTGGAACTCCTTATACTTCTAAAGCTTCATCCCACTGGCCTGCTCGGTCCCTGACTTGACACACAAGGCTGCTCTGCAAGCGTCTCCTCTCCGCTGGCTGGGTCCTTGACTTGATCACCGTCTGAAGTTTCCCAATTCTCCACTGTGCCCGTTCGGTGAGAATATGACTCCGGTACTTGCTTCAGTTACTCACTGTGGTCCGTGGTAATAAGGTCCCTTCATGGTGACAGCTTCCCCTCTACTTCTGACCATGAAGGGTTCTCCAGCCTGCAGAACCTTCACTCCTGGTTGGACTGCGAGCCGCAATCCTAACGCTGCGCTGCTCTCTCTTGCTTCCGGATAGGCCCTCGGACAGCCTAGCAGCCAAATGCCCCCGGGATAGGCCCAATCTCTGGCCTAGCAGCCCGGGGCAACACGGCACATGTCCACCCAGACAGCCATCCGAGTGGCACAGAACATAGATCACCTGACTCCACACGAATATATAGGTTCTCCCAGCAGGCCAAGGAATCCAAGAAAACCCCTACCCATTTGCTGAGATACCCCATATACCCATAACCTGACCTTGAGTTGCCCTTCTCATATCTAGTACCACCAAATACCCGGCCACCTAGTGGTAGAAAAGAAAAGTGCAATAAGGCCAAACAGGGAGAAATCAAAGGATCTCTAACAATCGAACAGGTGGACTACTCCTGGCAAGTAAATTTGTGAGGAGCATCCCTGCCTAAACTCCAGGGTGCTACACCTGTATGTATTTTTATGCTCCAGCCTCTCCTATTAATTACAAATTTCATCTGATGGCTACATTCATTAGTCATATGGTTGCCTCTTTAATACAAAAACTATTGTAAACCCCCCTCCTAGTTACAAGTTAAACTGGCCATCCATGGACCGAAACTTGGCCGGTTCAGCAGAGGCCGGTCCAATTTCCACCCATGTATGGGAAGGCAGATTGCACACAAGTTGATCTATCCACTATCCATCCTTTTAATTTTTTTCCAGAATGATCAGTGCATTTGAACAATATTTTTCAAGTCATTGAATGTACTGAAATTTTTCATATAAATGTTTTTAGGAATGTCCAATCGAAAATCTACTAGTGCATTGCCAGCTTTACTCACACTTAATTTCCTATAGACAACGGGATGAACCAGATAAGAAGTAATGGAACATCTTTCCCAGAAACACAGGCAGCAATAAAAATCTGACAGGGGTTCTAGACTTAACTTACTCTATTGCTACTCTACTCTGCTTTTGCACTGCTTTAATAATCTGCCTATTAGCATGTGGTTGATGTGAGACCTACTGAAACATTTAAAAGAAAAAAAAATATTTTCTTTTAACTATTACAGAAGTTAGTACTTCTGTTTTTAATCTATAGAGTCAAATCTGAAAATAATATTGAGAAACATTTTGTATGTGACTTTCATTCTGGATTTTCCTTCCCTCTTCACTGTGATGCTGAATGATAATAAATTGCATGGATGTTCGTGCGAAGTGGTGTGAATGCTATGTGCATGTTTAGATTTTGTAATAACACTGCTATATTTAACGGAGTGACTGCAAGTCATAGCAAAATTTTGATGCACCCTACCACCACTTTCAGCTGAGCCTTCCTCCAGGACACCACTGGGTACATCTCTGACCCCACTGACCCCATAGCAGCCCACGCAGCTGTGGTAATTCCACCACTATCATTACTGCATGTGTATGCATCCTGTTTTTGAAGAGACTCTGTAATTGAAAAAACACTAGAAAACTTGAAGGTAAGTTGGCAGGAATAGCTGGGAGGCATTGATTGAAAGAGGCCAAGCAAAACAACATCTTCTGGCAACTTTCTGAATTTATGTAATGAATAATGAACAGAACAGCAATGCGGTAACAAGGTGATTGTATGCACAATGAGCCACTTTGCTGGCCAGTAACAATATGCAAAATTTACAGTTTGCAATGTACTTAATGATTGCTCTTTTACAGGTCTCTATGTAGGTAGATGGAGGTAGGCAGAGGTCCTCTTAAGGGTTGCTCCTCCTACTGGAGTGCTTTGTGGGTATCCCTATATAAGGTATATGACACTAGGGCTCCTTTTTAGCAGGAAGACACCTAAAGATAGATTGCTTGCATAAGGGGGTCGTGCTCTCCCCTTTGGGGGAGGGGCTGGAGAGGGGTCCTTGCAGCTAAATCTTAGGATGGAGAATGGTACTGAATGAAGAAAAAAGGCTGGGTAGGCAGACAGAGAGGGATTGAATTACAACAGCTGAGAGCCACTAGAGATCCAATGCCTGAATACGAATAAACTAATCAAGGAAAGAAGTTTCCTTTAACTACAAACCTACATGTGATTTTCTTTGTAGAAAAGTGCTTGTTACAGCCAATACCTGGACAGAGGAGTGAGAAGTGTGTTGACTGGTGCAAACCTGACCGCTCAGGTCCTGGAAGCTTGCATGTGGACCAGGTATGTCAGTATTCACAGGGAAGTGGGGGTTGACTATGTAAGGGCCAGGAGAATAGAAAGTCTAGGCCTCAGGCCACCATTCTTGCATGGGACAGAATTGGTTTGGGCTGATCAGTTCATGATTCCCTGCAACCTGTATGTAGAGGCCCAGCTTTCTGTGAAGGCCATGTGGAAATGGTTTAGGTACCACCCTACATCCTTGGCTGATATAAAGAAGCCTCTCAACAGAGTGCTGTGCTGGTGATACAGATCACAGAAATGAGTCAGTCCAGATGCACACAGGAAAAAGGTCCTCACCCTACTTACAGCAGTCTCCAGGGGTTTTCTGGACTGTCCCTACACTGTCCCATCATAAAGATATCTTTTATCTTGACACTCATAACAGTCACTAGGCCTCCTATTTCAAGACCTGCAGCGTGGAAGATACATTCACATCAGCTTCTTGTGTAATTCCCCTGTCTAATGTTGAGAAGTTGTGATGTGCTAAAGTCAGACCAAAAAGAGGAAAAAACATTTTCAAACTACTGTAACTATGGCACCTCACCAGAAATGTATGTAATTTCATATATGAATATTATACTAAAAGCACATTATTAGGGTAGTGAATACTATAAGTATAAAGATATTTCCTATCCACAGAAACAATAGATAAATCTAGATGGTAATTAAAATCAATTTCCACCATTATTTAAAGAAAATCAAAAATCAAAATTCACTCTGTAGATGTAGCACCCTGGGGTTTAGTCAGGGATGTTCCTCACAAATTTACTCGCCAGGAGTTGTTATCCTGGTCAATTGTTAGAGATCCATTGATTTCTCCTTAAGCTTGGTCTGATTGTGCTTTTCTCTTCTAACACTAGGTGGCCAGGCACTTGGTGGTACTAGATATGAGAAGTACAACTCAAGGTCAGGTTATGGGTATATGGGGTATCTCAGTCAATGGGCAGGTGTTTTCTTGGATTCCTTGCCCTGCTGGGAGAGCCTATATATTTGGGTGGAGTCAGGTGATCTATGTTCTGTGCCACCTGGGCGGCTGTCTGGGTAGACATGTGTTGCGTGCCCTGGGCTGATAGGCTGGAGATTGGGCCTATCCCGGTGGCATCTGGCTGCTAGGCTGTGTGAGGGCCTATCCAGAAGTAAGAGAGCAGCGCAGGGTTGGGATTGCGGCTGTCAGTGGTTGGAGGTAGAAGGGAAGCTGTCGGCACAAAAGGACCAATCACCTTATTACCAGGGACCACAGTTATTAACTGAAGCAAGTACCAGAGAAGCATTCTCACCGAACGGCACAGTGGAGAATCGGGAAACTTCAGGTGGTGATCAAGTCAGGGACCCAACCAGCGGAGGTGACACTTGCAGAGCAGCCTCGTAAGTCAAGCCAAGGACTGAGCCGGTCAGCAGGGGTGAAGCTTGAAAAGTATCTGGCGTGCCATGCTAGATACTCAGCAGGAACTTGGGTGACGCTCAAGGGAGATACCACTGCAAAGATTTGAGGAGCTCAAGGGATTCAGCGTCAGTTAATCAGAGTGTCTAGTGAGAGACCGGGAGCTCAGTGTTGAAGAACTACAAGAGGCATCTATCTTTGGCCTGGAAAGTTCTCAATAGACTGGACAAGGCCAGAGACCTTGCTACATTTGGCGCCCAACATGGGGCTAAAGCATTGTCATTGCAGCAGTCGCCCATAGCAACAGGCTTCACCTCCATCGAGATTTTGTCTGGCTCAGTGGGATGGTGTCAAATACCATTTACCCTTCTTATAGACTATGTTGTCATGTGTACTATCAATGTGGGGAAGAACCACCAAGTTTCATTGCTCAGGGGAGAGGATCAGCCTGGTCTTTTGACAGTTCCCACCAGCGCTGTGAGGGTTAATACAGACTCCAAAATGGGCTCCAGTACAGTTTTGGCTCACTGCGGCAAGAAGAAGGGGGGCGCCACAGTTCCCAAAGAACGTTTGCCAAAACTTTGTCAATGAAATCTTCAGGGATCTGCTGAACCAGTTTGTTGTCATATATCTGGATGACATTCTCATCATTTTGGAAAATCTGCTTGTCCACAGAAACCATGTATGCACTGTAATTCAGCTGGAGAAATGTTCCTTTGAATGTTCTGAGGTCCAGTTTCTGGGATGCTTTGTCTCAAGTCTGGGTCTTCGTATGGATGGCCATAACCAACTGGCCTCTTCCTGCTAGCCTCAAGGCCACACAGCGCTTTCTTGGCTTCACAAAATATTATAGGCAGTTCATAAGGAATTACTCTTCTATTGCTGCGCCTATTATCGCTTTGACCAAGAAGGATGCGAATGCCAAGGACTGGCCTCCTGAAGCTGTCTCTGCATTTCACGACCTGAAACAGGCCTTTGTTTCTGGACCTCTCTTGAGGAGACCTAATCCTGGCGACCCATTTTTTAATTGAAGTGGACGCTTCTTCAGTGGGGGTGGAAGTTGTGCTTCTTCAATGCTTTAAGAAGAGACGTCAACCATGTGCGTTCTTCTCCAAAAAAATTCTCAGGCAGAGAGAAATTATGCTATCGGTAATTGGGAACTTCTCGCAATTAAATTAGCATTAGAGGAGTGGCGTCATCTCTTGGAGGGTTCCGCTCACTCCATAACGATTTTTACTGATCACAAGAATCTACAGTACCTACAGAATGCTAAACGTCTGAATTCCAGACAGGCCAGGTGGAGGCTTTTCTTTTCCCATTTTAATTTCACATTTATGTACAAACCTCGTCCCTGCAACGGTCGGGCTGATGCACTCTCTAGTTCATTTTACACTTTGGAATGAGGAGTTCACCTCTGAACCTGAGCTGATCATTCTGACCTCATGCATTGTGCCCTTTCTACCACCCTGGAGTCAAAAATTCCTCCTAGCAAGACCTTCATCCCCACTGTGCTAAGAGCTAAGATCCTTCGTTGGGGACATGATTCCAAGGTGTCAGGTCATGCTGGGTTCCTCCGATCCTTCCTGCTTATCAGTCGTCACTACTGGTGGCCTAATCTCTGATCGGATGTCAAAGACTACGTTAAGGCTTGTCATGTCTGTGCTCAGTCTAAATCCTCCACACAAGCCCCTGCTGGTCTTCTCATGCCCTTGCCCATTCCTAAGGAGCCCTGGTCTCACATCGCCATGGATTTTATCACCAATCTCCCACTGTCAGAGAATAATATGGTCATTTGGGTGATAATCGATCGGTTCTTCAAGATGGTTCATTTATGTTTCTCTTCCTGGTCTTTCTTCTGCTCCTGCCTTGGTTCCCATTTTTATTTGAGAAATGTTCTGTCTGCATGGGGTTTCTTCTCATATTGTTTCTAACAGGGGTGTTCAATTTATGTCTCGTTTTTGGAGTGCCTTTTGCAAATCCCTCAATATTGTCTTGGATTTTTCCTCTTCTTACCATCTCCAATGGATCCAATGGACAGACTGAGAGGGTTAATCAGGAGTTAGAGGTCTTTCTTCGTACCTTAGTCTCTGCTCATCATGATGATTGGTTCTCTCTACTCCTGTGGGCAGAATTCTCTCACAACAATTATGTAAATACCAGTTCGCAGAAGACACCTTTTTTCACAATTTAGGGAAAACACCCTCTTCCCATGACCTGTTATTTAGATATTCCAGTTTTGGCTGCGGCTCAGGAGTCTTTCAATTCTATTTGGAGTGACGTTTATAATTCCCTCCAGGTAGCTGCTGACAAATTCAAAGGCTTTGCCGACCGCCGCAGGCGTAAACTACCTTCTCTACAGCCAGGGGACAAAGTCTGGCTCTCCACCAGGAACATCAAGCTCCGAGTTCCTTCTCTGAAGCTTGCCCCAAGATTCATTGGTCCGTACACTATAACCTCTAAACTGAATCAGGTTTGTTTCAAACTCCAGCTTCCTGAAAAGACTCGAAATCTCTAACTCTTTCCATGTTACCCTTCTGAAGCCTTTAGTCCAGTGGCAGCTGGTTCTTTGGGGGGGGGGGGGGGGGGGGGCAAACAAACTGAAAAAATCAGAAAAATACTTTAAAAAAAGACATCAATTGCAGCCTCACTGTGCCTATCAAATTCAGTCACTTTGCCCATCAATTGCAACCACTGTGCCATCAATTGCAGCCACTGTTCCCAGCAAATGCAGCCACTGTGCCATCAAATGCAGCTACTGTGCCCATCAATTACAGCCACTGTTCCCAGCAAATGCAGCCACTGTGCCATCAAATGCAGCTACTGTGCCCATCAAATACAGCCACTGTGCCCATCAAATACAGCCACTGTGCCCATCAAATGCAGCCACTGTACCCATCAAATGCAGCCACTGTGCCCATCATATGCAGCCACTGTGCCTATCAAATGCAGCCACTGTGCTCATCACATGCAGCCACTGTGCCCATCATATGCAGCCACTGTGCCTATCAAATACAGCCACTGTGCCCATCATGTGCAGCCACTGTGCCCAGCAAATATGGTCACTGTGCCCATCATATGCAGCCACTGTACCCACCAACCCCCCCACTTGCGGGGCTCATGGCTCTGGCAGCACCAGCAACCCCCTGCGGGCATGGCTCTGACAGAGGGGACTTACCGCAGCAGCTCCTCTCCAATGCACCAGAGTGACAGCGACCTCCACTCCAGCGTGTGCCTCCTCCACTCCTCTTCCTAAGTGCCAGGCATCCAATAGGGTGGCCTGGCGCTTTGGCCAATCAGGAAACAGGTCTGACTCCCTTCCTAATTATTGGCGGGGAGGAAGGTTGGTGTGAAAATAGCAAAAATTAATTTGCTATTGTCACACAAATTGGGTGTGATCAGGGCGCACTCTCTGCGGCCTGAGCCCACCCTATTTTGAAGCCTATTAGAGCCTCTGGCTCTAATCAGGTGCTTCAAAAAGTACCGCCCCTCTCGCCCCTCCTGATCCCGCCCCCGCCTGAAAGGGGCCGGGCGCACGGATAAGGGGGTGGCACCTGTGCACCCACAATGCACGGGCCGCCACTGCTTTAGTCCTCAATAAGTTATCTCATTCTCTCCCTACCGAGGCCCCGGTCTCTGAGAATAATCAGGAGTATGAAGTTAATCAAATTCTGGATTTCCGGCTCTGTAGAGACATTCTTCAGTACCTTGTGCATTGGAAAGTGTTTCGTCCTGAGGAGAGGTCTTGGATCACTGCATCTGCCTTGTCTGTTGAGGAGGATTCATCTGAAGTTTCCCTCTAAGCCTGGGCCCAGGCTGGAGAGGGGGAGGCCTTGTAAGAGGGGGGTACTGTGATGGATATGCAGTAATGTTTGTCTGTCAGCTAACCTCTTCATGTGTTCAGCTTAATAGGCCAGCCACTCTCACCTGGCTGCTTAAGTAATCTCTCCTCAAAGCATGGCACCACTCCAGCCCCTATCAAGGAACTCTATATTAACCTGTGGACTGAAAGCCAGCCCTGCTGATCAATATTGTGTGTCTTGTTTCTGTGTGCTAGTTGCTGTATGTTCTACATCTAATTCCGTGTGCTACTTGCTGTGTGTTCTACATCTGATTCCAGTTACCGATCTTGGTTCCTGACTATCCTTTGTTGTCACAATCTGCTGCTTCCTTTCTACCTCCCTGTAGACTACTGTGAGCCTGAGCTGGGAGGCCCTAGGGGTCGCGACCTGGAGCCAGACTGCAGCTAAATCCATCCCCACCACTAGGGGCCTCTGGTGAACACCCGCTGGCTCTTAGATTCCACGCCCTGGGAAATCATGCTCTAGCTCCCAGTGTCACCTTTGTTGGTGCTACAGAGTACCTGCTCTCCTGTATCACCTAGAGCTCCATCTGCAGCAGTCAGCCGTAGGGTCCACTACCTTGCGGTGCACTCCAGACCCCAACGGGGTGCATCTGTCACCTGGACTCAGTTTGATCAGCCATGGACCCGGGTGATGTGCCGTTAGCCGCAGATGATCCATTGCAGGGCATAGTCTGCAGACTTGAGACCCAGGAATCGAATCAGACTCAGGTGATGCTATTCCTCCAGGATCTGGCTACCCGCTTTGAGCAGCTTCAGGCCTCCTTGTGAACCCCGAGTCTGCAACCTCAAGTACAATCAGCGGTTGCACCCATTTCGGTCCCAGACACACATTCACTACAACTGCCAGCTCCGTCCCTTTTCTTTGGGGATTCCAAGGCCTGCAGGGGGTTCCTCAGCCAATGCACCATTCATTTTGAGCTCCAGCCTCAAAACTTCCTGTCTGATCGGGCAAAGGTAGCCTATATTATTTCCCTCCTCTTCGGTGAAGCTTTAGCCTGGCCTGCTCCCCTGTGGGAAAAGAATGATCATGTGGTTTCCAGCCTGTCCCACTTCTTGAAGCTCTTTCAAAACAAGCTCTTTCAAAACATCTTTAGTGGCCAATGCCCTTTTATTTCTTTGCCAAGAATCTTCTTCAGTGGGACAATATGCCCTTCAGTTTCATCCTCACAGCTGAGTTGTGCTAGAACAATGAGGCCCTGGCAATCTTTTTACATGGCCTCTCTGACCGAATGAAAGATGAATTAGCGGGAACAGCCATCCCCGCCGGGGATTGCTAATTTCCTTGTGTAAGCAGTGTAATTTCCTTGTGTAAGCAGATCAACATTTGTTTTCAGGTAAGGTCCCTAGAATAAAGACGCCAGCACTCCCTGGGCTCTAGTCCGTCTGAGCTCCTCTCCCTTCGTCCCGTGGAGCATCTTCTGCCTGCTAAGGAACCTATGCAGCTAGGCCGGACCAGGCTAACCACCGAAGAACGTGCTAGGCGCAGAACTCTGGGCTTGTGTCTCTATTGTGGGGGCAAGGGTCATTTTGACTCCTGCTTGCTTCGAAAACGCTCGGGTCTAATACATCTGGAAGGTGGAGTATTAGACCCAGAAACATCACCTTCTTGTCTTCTTCTTCCGGTGTTCTTTCATGTAGGCGCTTCCCCTCAATCAATAATTGCATATCTGTATTCCGGGGCTGCTAGCAATTTTATGGATTGGAGAACTGCTTCTTCCATGAAGCTTACCCTTTCGCCCCTTACTACGCCACTGGTAGTCTCAGCAATTGATGGCACTGTTCTCCCAGGGGGCCCTATGCGCTTCCTGACTCTACCTATTAAGATGTCTGTAGGGATACTCCACCGGGAGTGGATATCTTTCCTCATTCTACCCAAGGCCTCTACCCCCATTGTATTGACTCCTGACTATCCTTTGTTGTCGCAATGTGCTGCTTCCTCTCTACCTCCCTGTAGTCTACCGTGAACGTGAGCTGGGAGGTCTTAGGGGTTGCGACCTGCAGCTAAATCCATCCCCATTATTAGGGGCCTCTGGTGACCACCCACTGGCTCTTAGATTCCACGCCCTGGGAAATCTCATGCTCTAGCTCCCAGTGTCATCCATGTTGGTATTACAGAGTACCTGCTCTCCTACCTTGCCCCCTACCCGGAACTGTTGAATCACGTATATATAGTAAAACTGCTATAGGGCGGACCTGAAGCAGTTTAAATGGGGCTTCCCCTGCACTGCAATGGTTAAATGCTTGTTTTTGTCTACAGGAACAAAAAACTGTTTTACTTACCTTATCCGTAGTTTCTGCAGGCTTTCTCCCAGTTACATGATAAGTCCCCCGAAGCTCTTTCTCTCCTTCCCTCCTTCAGCACTCTGACATCATCACATACAATGCAGGTCCAGCAGTTCTGCATTGTAAATGGGGAAAAGTGCCATGTGCAGGCAGAGCGGGGGATGAGGTAAAACTGTTTTAGATTAAAACAAGCCCCACTGCAAGGCCACTTTGCATTTTACCAAGAGTTTTTATCAAACTTACCAGAGTACTATCTGAACTTCTAGCTTGGGACACAGTTGGATATGGAACACCTTGGACTACTTTACCTTGCCCTAGAATGTGATAAAAGATATATTTCTCAAAATACAAAGATTATGGTCAATAAAATATATCATCTAACCTAACAAGCTAAGAGAGATCTATTGTTTAGGGAGGGGTCTATTGTTGCTGTCTACTGAAAGGTCTATTGATGCTTTCTTGTTACCATTAACAAATTCCATATAAATTCCTTAGCACCACAAAATGATACTTGGCTCTGTATTCTCTAAAAGGGGCAGTATTGGGAGGTCAGTTAGGGATGGAACCAAGGGGCACTGCTCAGAGGTGGGTAGGGGCAGAGACAAGGGGTAACTTGGAAGGGGGGGGGGAGTACCTGCACCTATTCTCTGAGAAAAAAAGCCATATATATATATATATATATATATATATATATATATATATATATATAAATATATTATACACTATATTGTCATGATATTTATTTAAACGCACATGAACTTTAATGGCATCTTAGTCTTAGTCCGTAGGGTTCAATACTGAGTTTGCCCACCCTTTGCAGCTATAACAGCTTCAACTCTTCTGGGAAGGCTGTCCACAAGGTTTAGGAGTGTGTCTGTGGGAATGTTTGACCATTCTTCCAGAAGCGCATTTGTGAGGTCAGGCACTGATGTGGACGAGAAGGCCTGGCTCTCAGTCTCCACTCTAATTCATCCTAAAGATGTTCTATCGGGTTGAAGTCAGGGCTCTGTGCAGGCCAGTCAAGTTCCTCCACCCCAAACTCACTCATCCATGTCTTTTTGGACTTTGTTCGTGTACTGGTGCGCAGTCATGTTGGAACAGGAAGGGGGAACCCTACGGACTAAGACTAAGATGCCATTAAAGTTCAAGTGCGTTTAAAGGCAGGCTTCCCATTACTTTTGGTAATGGAGTTTATATCTACATATACTGGGCTTGGGGAAGAAGGTTAGGTTATTGTAAAAAGATTTTTTAAATAACCCTCCTATTTAGCTTTTAAATCAGTTTTAGCCTAAAATGTATATTTGCTTATTGTGTAAAATTACTAATTGTCAAAATTTTTAGTTGGAAAATAATGGTGCAGAGCCACTTCAAGAGAGGATTTTAGGTTTCCTTGCGTTTTTTTTTCTGAGAAACAATACACGTACCTGCCAAATTTTGTTTAGAAATTTTGATAGGACTTTAAGGGGTTGTAAACCCTCAAGGTTTTTCACCTTAATGCATTCTGTGCATTAAGGTGAAAAACCTTTTGTAGTGCTGCAGCCCACCAGAAGCCCCCCTTTTACTTACCTGAACCCGATCGTTCCAGTGACGGGGACGAGCAGAGCAGCTCCAGCCGCTGTCTCAGGTCCTCATTGGCTGGATTGATAGCAGCAGGAGCATTGGCTCCTGCTGCTGTCAATCAACGCCAGTGAGACAGGAGACGGGGGGGCAGGACCGAGTTTTGCTGTCTGTGTCAATGGGCACAGCAGCAGGACTCGGGAGCATGCCCGCACAAATGCCCCCAGGGAATGCAGGTCTCCGTGGGGGCACTCGAGAAGAGGAGGAGCCAGGAGCGCCAATGGGGGACCCCAGAAGAGGAGGATTGGGGACCCTCTGTGCAAAACCCTTGTACAGAGGAGGTGAGTATGACATATTTGTTTTTAAAAAAAAAAAAAAACAAACCTTTACAACCCCTTTAATTGATGAGCAGAGTGTAATTTTCTGGCACCTGTCCAACAATATTCCATACCTGTCGCTGATAGAATGTTGTCCATTGTGCAGTCTAGAGTAGGATTACCATTATTTAGTGCACATTTAAATATCCCTTCAAATTTCCTCTTCCCAAATTCTTCTAGCGGTGAAACAACATAAACTCTGTAGAAAGAAGAATCAATATGAATCAATATCAATCATAAACAAGAAAATGCTTACAGTGAACCGGTGCTTTCTACATGCAGGGCCAATTTCTGTCTATTAAAAAGCTAAATAATACTAGAACTAGAGCCTTTCCTACAGATGTTATGAAAGTATTCTGCTAAGAGTCCATTCACATGTCTGCTATTACAAGTAGAGGCTTTTATTGCAGTGCAGTCTCTGTGCATTGTGGTGCATGTTTGACATTTTTCTGATGCACTTTGTGTGCCTTTTTTGGAGTTAGGCTACCTCATATATTAAATGCAAATACAATGTATCTAAAAGGTGCCAGATTTACTAAGGGATATGTGTATGCCCCAAAGAGGTGATCATCTACCTACAAGCATATTGCACGTTAATGGATTTTTTAAGCACCCATACATACCTCCCAACTTTTTGAGATGGGAACGAGGGACACCTATTAGCAAAATATGTAGGCATAGGACACAACCCTGCCACGCCCCTTAAAGGAGAATTATATTTTAAAAAAGTGATTAGTAAACCCACAAGTGCTTTTTTTACTACTACTATTCCTTTATATTGGCTTTTGAAATTTACAAATGCAGCAATTTAGAAATTGGATGAAAGGTTTAGCACTGGGACACACATTTTGAAAGATAAATAGTGCATTTTATATACAATTATATAGATCAGACCAAAATGAGGGGCAAATGAGGAGGAAAGAGGGACAGAGGAACTTTGTTCCAAATCAGGGACAGTCCCTCAAAATCAGTTGGGAGCTATGCCCATGATGCCCATGGAAGTGTTCACACAGGCTAAAGTATATATACTGTACATACAGGTAGATTATACAAATAAATGTGGCTTGCTATAAAAAGTATTATCCAGAGTCCAATTTTATGCCAGCTAAGCTGTAACGTGCCTTAAATAAAAACATTTTATGAAATGTTTTTGGTATGTCGGAACAGCATACAGACGAGCGGGTTTCCCGATAGGAAATGGTTCCGTTGGAAAAATTTAGAACATGTTCACTATCTAAGTCCATCAGAATTTTCGACAGAAAAAGTCAGATGGAGCATACACACAGTCGGAAAATACGATGAAAAGCTCCCATCGGACTTTTTCTGACGGATATTCTGCTCGTGTATACGCGGCATTAGAGTTAAATGGGATAATTCCACAATCGGTTTCAACCAAAGTGAACAAAAAAAGTTTTTGTCACTTCTAATGGGAACAAACAAATTTCAAATTGTTGAATTCACTCCCGGCCAAGAGAAATTGTAAGTAGCCCCCCTAACCACCCCCCTAAGATGAAGGAGGGGTCTACACATGCTGCTGCAAAGATGCTTTGCAAAAATGATCCCACCATCCTGTATGATTCAAGTGCAATACACACGGTTGCGGTGTGGCAGTGTGTATTTTTAGGGGTTAAAACAGGCAGTGAAGAGGTGACATTATCTCCTCACTGCCTGTCAAACTTCCTCTGAAAAGTGTTCCACCATGGATCACTCTTCAAAGGGCAACACTTGTATAAACAAACCCTAAAGCATTTGTTTGTGACATAAAGTATTGAGTGGGCATCACAATTGTTTTGAAATATAAAGTTAGTTCAAGATCAGTAAAAAAATGCATCTGAGATGGTAAAATATTTTAGCAAACGTCTTGCTCCTAGGTACAGTATCTCACTTGCCTTCTGCTAGAAAACCATAAATATTTCTTTAGACTGTGAGACAATCTCATAACTCTGAGTCATAAGGAACCCGACAGACACAAAACCACAGCGATGTGTGTCATACATTGAAGAAAGCAAAGCTTGCCCATATTCTGTCTCTGCATATGTAAAGATCATGGTTGTCCTTATGGTGACATTTAGCTTGTATCTGAGGTGCAGGTAGTGGAAAACAAAATGACGCACAAAATTTAAACCAAAGAAAAAGCCAGTGTCAATGTATGTGAGCAGATGAGTAATGAAAAGTCCAAAAACTCCTAATTAAAACAAAGTATGCTGCTTCTAAAACCTTATATATTGTACAAATACAGTATGTAAGGCAAGCATGTATAGGTGCATATATTTCTACAAGCAGTGGAAAATCAAAACATTTTTGTTATCTGCACATAGAATTTTCTTTTGCACTAGAGGGAGTAATCTCTAGTTAACACGGGGCCTGGGGCTATACGCCTTCTGTTCTTCCTTTGATTGATAAAGCAAACTTTTTCTGTTGTTGTTATATAAGCACTCCATGTTGTGGAAATTGTGTATTGTTTAAAATCTTCATTGTCATTCTTCTACTATTTGTGAAAACCTACAGGCTGGGTTCACACATATGCGCATTGGATGCGGGCTTCCCTGCATCCAATGCGCATGACAGGAGAGAGTGACTGGCTCTCAACAGAGCCATTCACACAGCTCCGGGGACTGCATTTTAAAAGGGTCCTGTGCGTCTTTGGTTCAGATTCAAGTGCAAATTCAGGCTAAAATAAGGACCTGATTCACCCCTGAATCAGTGAACAGGGACGCACCGGACCCCATGCTGTGAATGGCGACCCAGGATATGTGAACCCGGCCTCAATAAACATGTTGAAACAGAATTGTCTTGTAAAGTCCAGTTGAACTTTCAGTTTAAATCATCTAAATTTATTCCAGATCAGTAAAAACAAAAGGTGTGCAAAATCTTAAGCCTCGTAAACACGTTCGGATTATCCAAGGGGAATTGTGTGATGACAGGCTGTTGGCGGAAAATCCAACCGTTTGTAAGCTCCATCGGACAATTGTTGTCAGATTTTCCGCGGAAAAATGTTGGATAGCAGGTTTTAAAATTTTCCGCGGACAAATGTCTGTTGTCAGATTTTCCGAGCGTGTGTACACAAGTCCGTCGGACAAAAGTTCAAAGTACAAACATGCATGCTCGGAAGCAAGGACGAACCAGAAGCGGTCGGTCTTGTAAACTAGCGTTCGTAATGGAGAATTAACATTCGTGACGTGGCAAATTATAAAATCTCGAAATGCAGAGCACAATTCTCTTCTTCTTTAATGGGATAATAATGAAGCTGCTTTGCTGGTGATACTGATGGAGTTATTGCAAACAAATTTTCAAAGGCTTTTTTTTCCTAGTGATATCAAGAATTATATTATTATGCTTTTTTTTTTTGGGCAGGTTACCACAACACCGTTATCCCGTAGTTTTAAGGTAAAAAATACAACTATGTTGGTGTTCCTTTTTTAAATGTAACTGCCTACTCCCAAACTGTCATTTGAAGTAAAACACAGAGCCAAGTATTTTTCTACACAATTTTTTTATTGTGCATTAAAAAAAGAAAACAAATAAAATTAGACATGTTATCTGCCAATAGAACTTAACCAAAAAGTGCATTCTATGCATCCAAAAATATAGAAAATATACCAAATCAAATCATTATTCAACCCAAAAAATAATGTCAAAGCAATAACTCCAAGGCCAATAATAAATAACATGTTATCTCCTCCAATTCCCCAACATGTCTGGTTGATGAACAGCCATTCAGAAACGAACTGAAAAGCGCCAAATGAAAAGCGCAAAATGAAAAGCACGAAATGAAAAGCGTGAATCAACACTCATTAAGCTTCTACTAACACGAAATTAGCAGAAGGAGCCCAAAGGGTGGGGCTAAAGAGCTGAAAAACCACGTAGTACATCACTACGTTCATGATTGTTGGATAACAATTGTGTGCTGTGTGTATGCAAGACAAGTTTGGGCCAACGCCCTTCGGACAAAAGTCCATGGTTTTGTTGGCCAACAATCCGATCGTGTGTACGAGGCTTAACAGTTCATTTTCTTTAGAAAGCAGCCACAACTTAGATAGAAAAGTCTGTCCCCTCACACAATGCAGTAAAGAATGACCCTTGCTATCTGTGCAGAAGTAATGGCCTCTCTGCAGAAGTCTGACACAACTCCTGACAAGACATATAGCTCTGCAATCAGGGACTGTTACGCTCCCTGCTGATTGGAGAGCTCTAACAGGGGGGTGTTTTAGACCTCTAGCTCTCAGTGGGGAAACCCGCTGACAGCTGATGAGTAATAGGTTGTTAACCGCTTCCAGTCCGCCCCGCGTACATTTACTGTGGCAGGGTGGCAAGAGGGCACAAAATCACATACCCTGACCTGATTTCGTGCACGCGGTTTAGGGGGCATACGCTCGCCACCGATGCGCCACTCCCGCTGTGATTGGAGCCAATTAGCGCGTCAAGCTGCCACCATGGCTGTCGCGACGTGCTGATGGTTCACAGGAGAGACAAAACAGCGGTATGCCAATGTAAACAAAGCACACCACTGCTCTGTCAGGCTGGGTTCACACTGGTCCGACAAACGCTCCGACATTGGGAGCTCATGTCGCATGATGTGTGAAATTCAATGTTTCCCTATGGGAGCCGTCTTAACTGGTCTGACACAAGTTGGTCCGACTTTGAAAATGCTCCCTGTACTACTTTGGTTCGACTTTGATCCTACTTCAGCCCATTGACTATCATTGAAGTAGGATCAAAGTCGGATCCTTGTCCTAACCATCCGACTTTGGCATCCGACATTGTGTTATTTTCTGCCCCCTGCTGTAGCCCCTCCCATTGTGTGTTAGTTTTGATTGGTCAAAGGACAAGCGTACTATCTGAAAAGTCGGATCAAAGTAGTATCCTGTTCATGAAAGTTGGATGGATGTAGGACCAATGTAGGACCAATGTAGGACTGATGTCGCAGAGCAAAATAGGATGAAAGTCGTACTACTGTCGTGTAATATAATGTAAACCCAGCCTTAGGGAGGAAAAGAGAGAGATCGTGTTTCAACTAAGCTGAATGACAATCTCTTTTTTCCTCCAGTGAATCCTCTCCCCCCACCTCCCAGGGAACACATTTAACCCCTTGATCACCCCTGTAGTTAACCCCTTCCCTGCCAGTGTCATTTATACAGGGATCAGTGCATTTATTTAAGCACTGATGTTTTGGTGTCATTGGTCCCCAAAAAGTGTCACTTAGGGTCAGATTCGTCCGCTGCAATGCCGAAGTCCCGTTAAAAATCGCAGATTGCCGCCATTACCAGTAAAAACAAAAAATAAATGTCCCTAAATCAATACCTTATTTTGTATACGCTATAACCTTTGCGCAAACCAATCAATATACGCTTATTGGGATTTTTTTTACCAAAAATATGTAGGAGAATAAATATTGGCCTAAATTGATGAAGAAATTAATTTTCTTACATTTTTTTGTGGGGGGGATATGAATTATAGCAAAAAAGTAAAAAAAAATTTTTTTTTCAAAATTGTCAGTCTTTTTTTGTTTAAAGCTCAAAAAAAAAAAAAAACTGCAGTGATCAAATACCACCAAAAGAAAGCTCTATTTGTGGGAAAAAAAAGGACATCAATTTTATTTGGGTACAACGTGACACGACCGCGCAATTGTCAGTTAAAGCGACGCAGTGCCGTATCATAAAAAAATGGCTTGGCCAGATAGTGGGTAAAACCTTCCTTGGCTGAAGTGGTTAAGGACATTAGTGGTTAAGGAAGTGACTAGCCCATTCCTAACAACCTGATATTCTTCACACAGAATTCGAATTGGTCGATCATTTTTCAACCAATTCAAAATGTCCTAAAAATATGGAATTCGTTAGAAAAAGAAAAAACAAAACAAAATGAAACGAATTTCAACAAAATTCGTTACTATATAATTCAGAGATTCGGATACATCGGAGTTTCGGAATAACCAAAAATTTGCCCGAATTTATATTCGAACCGAAAGGAATTGCACATGTCTAATTTAAACTGGAAGTGCAGTTAAGCTTTAAAGGCAACTCCAACATATTGGACTTGACTTGCTAAAGACAAATAGGCTATTCATTTTTCAAGTTAATACCCTTTCATGACTAAGCCTATTTTTGAAATTTGGTGTTTACAAGTTAAAATCCGTATTTTTTGCTAGAAAATTACTTAGAGTTCCCAAACATTATATATATTTTTTTAGTAGAGAATCTATAGAATAAAATGGCGATTGTTGCAATATTTTTTATCACACGGTATTTGTGCAGCGGTGTTTTAAACGCAAATTTTTGGAAAAGGGACACTTTCATGAATTTTAAAAAATCCAAACAGTAAAGTTACCCCAATTTTTTTGTATAATGTGAAAGATGATGTTACGCCGAGTAAATAGATACCAAACATGTCACCCTTTATAATTGCACGCACTCGTGGAATGGCGACAAACTATGGTAGCTATGAATTTCCATAGGCGACGCTTTAAAAAATTTTTACGGTTACCAGGTTTGAGTTACAGAGGAGGTCTAGGGCTAGAATTATTGCTCTCGCTCTGACGATCGCGGCGATACCTCACATATGTGATTTGAACACCGTTTACATATGCGGGCGGGACTTCCATATGCGTTTTCTTCGCTGCGCGAGCTCGCGGGGACAGGGGCACTTTAAAAAAATTTTTTTTTATTATTTATTTTTTTACTTTATAAATTGTGTTTTAAAAAATTTTTTTTTTTTTTTTACTTTTATTGCTGTCACAAGGAATGTAAACATCCCTTGTGACAGTAATAGGTGGTGACAGGTACTCTTTATGGAGGGATGGGGGGTCTAAAAGACCCCCCATCCGTCCTTTACACTTCAAAGTATTCAGATCACCGAAAACGGCGATTCTGAATACTGTGTACTTTTTTAAATTCTGCGCCATTGGCAGCCAAGTAAACGGGAAGTGACGTCATGACGTCGCTTCCGCGTTTACAACGAGAAGGCTGGAACGAAGCCTCCCACAGCTTCGTTCCAGCCCACCCCCAGCTGCCGAAGGTACCCGATTGGACACCGGGCCTCCCGATCGCACGGGAGGCCCGGTAACAGCGGCGGGAGGCGGCGGGAGGCGGCGGGAGGGGGGTGTCCCCTCCCGCTCCTCCGGTATAACAACCGAGCGGCTTTTAGCCGCATCGGTTGTTATACTCGGGTAGCCGATCGCCCGCTGTAAACAACGGTACCGGGATGATGCCTGCAGCTGCGGGCATCATCCCGGTATAACCCCGGAAAGCCGAGTACGCATATCTGCGTACGGTCGGCGGGAAGGGGTTAAGTTAAAAGCAACCCTGTCACTTTATACACATACATACAAATGCAAACACATGTAGGACGCACTTGTGTATGTAAACATCGATTGCCCAATACATATTGGGTATCATCGTGCACACCAGCATGAGATAAATAATTCTCGGTCCTTTATTTACAGTTAACTCCAAACTGATGAACTGTAGAGACATTATGTTTTGTCAATTAATAATTTGAGGTTCCATACATTCTTGCCTTCACAGACACACACAGATTTGAGCTTAGCCTATTTGGTATCCATTTACTCGACACGATTTAATTTACAAAAAAAGGCATTATATTGTGTGTGTCTGCACCAAAATTAATTTACTGAAATATAGATCTAAAAAAAACAGATATGAAAATATCATGTGAGGAAAAAACATTGCAACTTCCATCTTTTTATTTTACAAGGCCACTGTTTCCAAAAATAGTTAACATTTTGGGGTATTTAAGTAATTTTATAGATAAAAATGCAGATTTTGAAATGTGTGCAAACAATTACAATATTGCTCTGGAGGCAAAATGGTTAATGATGGTGTCATTACAACATTTAGGGTAAGGCCACTTTCGCACTAAGGCGCTTTTCAGGTCTTTTAGCGCTAAAAATAGTGCCTACAAAGCGCCTGTAAAGCACCTCTCCTGTCACTCCTTTGTGAAAGCACTCACTGGAGCGGTGCGCTTGCGGAACGTTAGAAAATGTCCTGCAAGCCGCATCCTTGGGGCGGTGGAGGAGCGGTGTATACACATTGAAATATATGGGCATCACTGCCGAAGCGCCTGCAAAGCACTACACGGGCTCTGTTAACCCCTTCTTTGGACGCTAGCGCCCCGCTAGCGTCCAAAGAAAAAAAACGACGGTTAAGCGCCGCCTGCCGACGCCCTCACTGCATTAGTGTGAAAGTAGCCTAATATCTGAATTTCAAAAGGTGTTTGTTAAACACAAAGTGAATTTATAAGCTCTCTGGCTATTGAGGCTATTGAGGAATATAGTGAATAAAAGTGTTTTGTACAAGGAATTTAGCTTTAAGGAACTGTAGTAACAATAGTAATACAAATTCGTTTGGAATAAACATTCTTTTGGGTAGCCATCTACTTCCAGACACACAGAAAAAAAATGTTTTCGATGAAGCAAAGTGGGAGGGCTGGAGAAATTAGGAGAGGAAGCTGATGACGGCAATCTCCCAAGATACATCTGCAAGACAGCCAACCTGGCATAAGTTGATATATCTCTGGGACCTAACCAAAGTCAAGGGTGCATTCTGTGATTCTTACTAACCCCAGGCATCAACTACTCTACTGGGATATATAAGATTTCTGTTTCAATTCCCTTTTAGTTTCATAATGTGAAACATTAAAACTCTTTATATTGTTTAGGATTATCTGAGCATAATTTCAATTACGGTACTTTGTTGTAATTTTTAAAGTTTTCAGGAGATACGTTTGAAATGTAAATTCAAAGTTATTTTGTCATTTTAAAGCGGAACAAAACTCTCTCAATCGAGATTAAAGTAGAACTACGGGGCAAAACTTTTTTTTTCATTATGGATAGAGTAAGGAATTAACTGTTGGTTAATTTTTTTATGCCATCTGTGCCCCTTTGGGGAGATTTACCTTCACTTCCTGTCCCATAGCCAAAACAGGAAGTGAGGGGAAATCCCTGCAAATAAGGGAATCCCTTGGGGACCCCCGGGCCACCAGAACAAGTTTTCACCTCTATTACTTTTCTGGAGACAGCCCAATTTGAGGTTTTATTTTACTTTAATTCTCAATGATAATGGTAAACAGGACAAATAGAAAAGATGCATCTTCCTAATTGGGGCACAGACAGCAATAAACTGACAAGTGTTCTAATCCGTATCCACTCAATCTAAAACCAAGAAAAAAGTTTTGCCTTTAGTTATACTTGAACTATTTCTAATCCTTATCTAATCCTTATCTAATCCTTATCTAATCCTTATCTAATCCTTATCCTTAATCTAATGCTGCTAACGTAAGTTAATAGGTAGGAAGGTATATTATATTTATTTGTTTTAAACTTTTTTTCTTCTTCAGTTGATTTCTGATTTCTGGCCTAGGCCAAAATGAAGATGTACATTCCACAAATCTTCATGGGCAATTTTTTTTTCTTTCAACTGGAGGAGGGGCTTTCTCAGCTAAGCACACCCTTCTGCCTGCATGCTGGAGCTAAAGGCAGATGGATTCCAGGAAGTAAATGCTATATGAATCATCTCCACTTACGAAGATGGCTGCAACTTGAAATGCTAGGAGGGTTTTTTCAAAGTGATTTCACAACAAAATAAAACATAGACACATGGATGGCTGGATAGGGCCCTTTGCTTTGAATATTGAAAATTAATTAAATGGTATTTTCAGTTTGTGGTGCTCAGATACAGTTTAGTTCTGCTTTCCGTTTAATTTTTGCAGCTGACTAGGATAGCAACATATATTTTAATGGCTTTTGAACAGTGTAAATGTCAAGAATTGTATATCAATAGCACTTACCCTTTCTCTGAATTTTCCTTGTACTGCATCACACTCTGTCCAAAGAGGGACTTTTGTCTCGCATCAAAACGCCAAGTCTTCCCTGTGTCAATATTGAAACATCCAGAAGGGACCAGAACTGCAAAATTTATAAGAATAGATAGTTCAAGAATGTCTCTATGCACTTGAATTCATATGGCTTGTTTCCACTTGCTCAGAGGTCCCTAATTTAGGAACATTTAAAGGAAACTTGTAAATACAAAAACAATATGTAGCTGTGCTGCCTAAATGCTTGCACTACTTAAATAATATAAATATTAAACAGTCATCAATCCCCATTCCATGATAGTAATTGCCACATCATAATGTGAATAAAAAATGCCAAAAATTATTATAACTTTAGTGTTTCTTCGCCTTTTTTCAGTCAAGGCACCCTTTAAAATTGTGGACAGTCTCAAGGCACCCTATTCTAAAATGTCAAAAACTCTAATAGTTTTACATAATGCGGCAGCACGGACACACATAGGACACCCAGTGTTAGATGTGATTTATTCTTCCAAAGCAAATATACTTTTGCACACTAGTATCGACTAGTATTCCAGTGTTTCTCCTCTCCCTCAGTTTCTCTTCATCACTCAGCTAATGTAACCCCAGTGTTGACGGAAAGGCCAGGGGAGGGTCAAACAAAGATGCTGTGCAGGCAATAAAAAAACCCTTCTTTTCAACACTTATAATATCACTGGTTGTTAGGATGCCTGTGCTGGAAGGTTGAAATAGTGCAGAATAAAAACCTGCGGATTTGTGTAACTAAAAGGCAGGTTTGATCCACCTGCTGACTTGTATACATTTTTGGGCAATTCTTAGACATTTTGCCAAGGCACCCCTGTGCTCTAATAGTGCATCTTCAAGGAGTATTCGTGGAATCCACTCAGTGCTCCACCACACACTATGCAGTGCCTCGCCACCTAGTGAAGAGCACGCTCAACTTGTTATTGGACCCATAAATTATAGGTCAATCTTGCATATACAAAAATACCCTTGATACAATCTCGCACACCAGGTAATGATCCTCCACTTGAATCCTCCTTAATGATGTAACTTTCTTAGAAGGGGTAACTCAACATAGCTCTCAAGAAAGAGGGAATAGTCACCAATAGTGTAGTATGTTTGTTAACATAGATAAGTACACCAACCCAGCTTCCAGTAATGTACTCACATTGATTATGTAAAAAACTAGCATAAAAGGCTATGAAGCATAGACATAAACGAGCAGTAGCTCACAATAGATTCCAACACTCATGCTGCTTGGCTCTGCCTCCACGCGTTACGCCACCCTCCCACGTGGCTTCGTCAGGAAGGAAACTTGTACTGCAGGAAATATTTGGAATACCATTCCTGGCCTCTTTCTGAAAAGTTCACTTCCGTGGTTGTTAACAGCTGAACAAATGGCTGCATATTTTGTAAACCAGAATCAGATTTCCTCATCTATATCAATGTTCTATGTCAGTTACTCACAATTTTAGGAGAAGAGGTTAGCAATGGCAGCTTTGACATCACCAAGTACAAGATTCCTAATGAATGTAGAAACCCATGAAAATTGTAAATACAGGAACTATAATAACAGGTTTGTCCGGCCCTGAGAGTTAGCTTTGACTAGAGTGCAAAAATCAAAGCAGGTAATTTGCTCTGCAGTTCATCCATTCCAAACATATCTTACATTTTTTTTAATTAATGCAAGGCATTCTGTGACTGGAGGAGGTGTGGATAAATGTCAAAATCTCTCCTCCTCCATTAAAAACAATGCAGGACATTTTTGAAAATGAGCTGCGGAGTGAGTGACCTGCTTTGATCTGTGTACTCCAGTCAGAACTGTAAGTTTTAGCGCCGATCTTACCGTACAAGGGGAATGAAAGTAACAGTATTACTTAACACAGCAGCTACAGCCCTTTGCACACACTACATTAACGTGGTTGTAAAACTAGAAGTTTTTTTTATCCTAATGCATTCTCTACATTAAGGTAAAAATGTATGTGCTCTGCTCTCCCCCCCAGCCCCCCTTATCACCTGAGCCTGATCGTGATCCAGCGCTTTGCATGAGAGCAGTGTCTCTCTCTGCTCTTTCTCTCCTAATAGGCTCAGAGACAGCAGCAAGAGCCATTGGTTTCTGCTGCTGTCAATCACAGCCTGTAAGAAGGGAGAGGGGTGGGGCCGAGCCATGTACTGCGTGTCAAGCAGCTTGCTGTAGGGGCATTCAGCAGGGGGTTGGAGCCAGGAGCGCTGGCAGGGGACTCCATAAGAGGAGGATCGGGGCTGCTCTGTGCAAAACTATTGCATTATTGCAGGTAAGTATCACATGTTTGTTATTTAAAAAAATTTAAACTGTAGGTTTACAATCACTTTACTTTTCATTTACTGTTACAATGTAAATGGCCAAAAACATTTTCTGTTGAAACTTCAGCTTCAAAAGCTAAGTTCCCCTGTTTTCAGAGCATTGCACCCGCGATCAGTAGATCTTATGTGTAGTGTCAGGCTCCTGCAGACACAGTGTCCAGCTTTGTGCCCATACCTCCATACAGGCTTTCAGTTATAAAGCTAGAAGAATTGTGAATGAACTACAATGACGCTCATCAGTGCCCTCGCAGGTCATTATGAACTGCAAGCCATCTGCCACAGTGGCAGACTGGGCTTGCAGTTTTTTAATTCACAAATTTCTGTGAATTAATGGTGCAGCTCAGCAGGCAAAGCCCTGCACAGCCGCGCCAATTTTGAAATGTGGCAGCAGGTACGGGGAGAGGATCCCCTGCCTGCTGTCAAGGGGAGGGGGGATTGGGGTTTAGGTGGGGAAGAGGTGGAGCATGTTACATGCTAAATATGGGTGTAGCATGTAACATGCTCCAAAGGATAAATCTATCTTTTAAGTGAAAGCACTTATTGACATTTTTGTTTGTTCTTGCAGCTCAGTGCTTCTGAACTCCTGCAGCCTCGTTGCTGCCATTTTCTGTCTACATACATGCACTCCAGAGATGGTTGTTTGACATTTCTCATGATGGGTTTCCTGATGGAGACAACAGTGAACCATGCCAGTGTAATGTGTGCTGGCACGTTCACTTGTAGTTTCCACTAGAAGAGTTTGTGACAGAATGATAACACAGAAGCACAATTAGGGGACAGGACAAAGTGTTGCCAACCTGCAATAGGCAGGTTCTGAAAAGGACCTTAAAGTGGATTTCCAGCTTATACCTAACAAGCCATTAAATTGTCCCTGCCCCACTTTTAACACATATGCTAACTATGTAATGCAAAAAGTGTAGCACTACCCTGTACAGGCATACCCCACTTTTAAGTACACAATGGGGTTTATTTACTAAAGCTGGAAAGTGCAAAATCAGGGTCACTTCTGCATAGAAACCAATGAGCTTCCAGGTTTTATTACCAAAGCTTAAATGAACAAGCTGGGGTTAGAAGCTCATTGGTTTCTATGCAGAAGTGAGACTGATTTTGCACTTTCCAGCTTTAGTAAATAAACCCCATTGTGTACTTAAAAGTGGGGTATGCCTGTAAATAAATTGATGAGACTCTTGTGAATAATGGTGGGACCCTCCTACTTATAAGTGAACCAAAAAACGTTAAAAGACCACCATAAAGGGACAAGTAAGTGTCATTCATATTAAACACATAAAATATAGTATAGTGCAATAGACAATAATTTAAAAAAACACTATAAATTCCAATATACCACACTATGAAATGAAAACGTGAATAAAACACAAATGGATAGAACTGAAATTTTCAAGGATGTGGATACCCTCTGTAGGGTATGTGCTTAGACCAGTGCACTTATGAATAGTGATGAAAACCCCTAAGGGTATATGTTAAAATGTCTGGTGCGCAATATGATATTTTAGAAACTTCCAGCATACATTGTCCGTATTTAATAAAGTTCTTAATTGCATTCCTCTCCCGTGATCAACTATGTGTTCTTAAATAGCAACACCTCTTGATAGTCTCCACCAGTAACACTATGCGTTCACCTCTCCAATTGACCTACATAGAATAGGTTCCAAAAACCTTTCCCCACCAGGGTCTTATCCACTGGTTTTAAAACTATCCAAATTTACCAACAACTCTCCTCCAACCAAGGATCTTCAGTATTGCAGCCCCAGCTTTCCAGTCTATCAGCCTCCAGCTTTTCTGGGTTCAGATGTTAACTAACCTAACTAACCTGTGTAAGAAAGATATATATACTTACCTATTTTCAGGCCACTTCACTCTGGTCGTGTGATCTTTCTTGTGTCAGCCAGGGCCAGCTGCAGTGGAGAGGAGAGAGAGCTCCAACAATGGCTAGTAAAGCCGGGAGTAGTGACATCATCCATAGGCTTCAATTTCCCATCCGCTGTCGGTGTACCATCCTCTCCCCTGCAATCGCGGTAGCTGGCATGGAGTACTGGATGATTTTACCGGACTGGAATGGCCTGAAAGTATACAGTATTCATCTTTCTTACACAGGTTAGTTAGCATAGGTGTTAGGATGGGGGAGGGAACCTTTTTAAGGCTAGTTAGGTGTAAGCTGGAATTCCACTTTAATGACAGGGACACCAGGTGTTATTTTATAGAAAGTTCAGATTTTGAAAGACTTAAACATTTCTTTTGAAATGACAAACATATTAAAGCCGATGTAAGATTTTAGTGACAGCTACTTTAAACATTTTATACATTTGTCAATAAAAGACACCTTGTCTTCACAATTTTGTGAAGTGCAGTCGGTGTTTAGAGTAACAGGTACCTACCACAAGAGGTTGCTGCAAGAACCATCAGGAAGCTGAGAGCCCCATGTTGTTCCATAGCAACTGGCTGGGGAGCACTGCACTTGCTGCATAATGTACTTGCTGTATTTTTAAACTGAGCAGTATACTAACTGGTTCTTACAAGCAAAACTAATTTCTACTGCTTCATCAAGCACCCATATTCAACATACTGTATATATTGCACGAGAAATCTTTGAAAGTTGAACTGAGCCTGAAACAAATAAACATTCCTGGGGTATTTGTGATGCAATAGTTTTTTAAATTTTCAATAGAATACAATCATATGGTACTGGTACACAAGTGCAACAAGTATATATGAACAATGTTGGACAAAAAGAAACTTAAGGGTCAAAAGAAAATTTTGTTTACAAAGCAACTTAAAAACAGTACCAGATAGTCAGCCATTATATAACATTTGGGGGCCCCTGGTCCCCGGGGCATGACCAGTCCAGAACCACAGGCCATCAGCTACAGAGAGCAGCTGCAGTCAGTGTTTCTCTCCTTCTTCATGCTTAGCCAACATCTGGCTACATATATTTATTTTATTGTGTTTGCATTATTCACGTGATGTGTATTTGAGATCACAAGTTTTTGTGTTATGTTGACAATTTCAAGGGAAAGCACAACACAGATTTTTTTTCTCATCAGATTTATTACCTTGTATTTAGATATAAGTGAATGCAGTCTCCCCATCATTATATTTATTCAAGGTTTGAGTTCACTTCACTGAGCACAGATTTTCACAATATTTACTTCCCAATAGTTTGAATTGGACCTTTAGAAGGTCAGACGACTTCATATTCAAGAGCTCGTAATTGGAGCGGGGAGGGGGGGGGACCTGGTCCCAAATAATTTGGTCAATATCAGTGGCAGCTGGTGCTAAATATTTCGGGGGGCGATGGTAAACTAACGGCCTTAGGCTCTAATCATGTGCTTCAAATTAAAAAAAAACCTAGTTGGAATCCATGCGTCCAGGACCCTGCATAGAGATTAGGGACCGGGTGCAGGGATTAGGGGGACGACGCCCCTGCGCCCCGTATGGACGGGCCGCAGCTGGTTAATATACTAAACACTTCCATACAGAACTGGTGAACCACAGGGCTCACCAGTTAATAAGGGCTCATCACAGTAAATAAGTCACTTGATGGAATTGGACCTTTAGAAGGTCAGGCGGCTTCATCTTCAAGAGCGCATATTTGGGACAGGGGTGGAGGGGACCTGGTCCCAAGTAATTTGGTCAGCATACTGAACACTTCCATACAGAACTGGTGAACCACAGGGCTCGTCCACTATCTATGATAAAAATAATCCCCCTCTGTCCACATCCTCGGAAACACAGGAGTGAGTGCAAGGATATAGTATGCAATTTTAACACGCATCATATACCACTATGTGACCAGTTTGCAATTAAATTTGGTCGGTAATATTTGATATAAGCTAGATTTAATGTTGGCTTGTCCTCTATGTCCATGATGTGAAAGAGATGTTGGGACACTGGTGCATATGATGTTGAGATGCCCTAAGCTGATTAGATACTGGACATGTGTATTGGACACTATTTATAATGTGTTTAGAGTTAATATTCCGATGGAACCCAAGATATGTGTTTTGGGGTGGCTGGATAGAGAAGCATTTACTTCTCTGATTTGTATTTGTATTTGTCTGCTTTTTATAGCAAGAAAATTTATAGCGCAGAAATGGATCTCCATGGCTCCCCCAACCCACTCTCTATGGGTAAAAACAGTGAACAAAGTCTTACAAAGAGAATATATTGTTTATCACCATAGGGCTTGTCCAGATACATTTACAAATTTCTGGTACAATTGGCTGGCCATGCTAGGATTTACTCTGGTACAGTTAGTTAGGGATAGGCTGATAGGGTGAAGCACATACGGAGGTATTTTTGTTGCATTTTTTTTGGTAGATAATATTGTGGGTAGTGCCCTAGTAGTTGAGTGATTAAAGCTAGTGGAAATTGATGCATGGAAAGTATGGGATTGTTACAGATATAAATAGGAGTGAAAGGATATACTGCACTTGGAAAATCGAACAATTAATTAATGAGTAAAGGGAATTCTGAGAAAAATGTGGAGAATCTCTCAGACATTTGGAAAGTCTTAAATAAATGGTGTATTTAAATAATGGATAAAAACACTTAGCCATGGGGTGTATATAATATAATTTAAGATGTTTGAAGGGAATAGGTTTCAAGAGGGTGAATGGAGTCTATGTTTGTTGATAAATAAATATGTATATATTGTAAGCTATAAAAAAAATGGAAAACGAGTCAAAAGTTTGGGCAATATGAATTATGTGTATGTTTTGTGAAAATAGAAAAAAAAAGTAAAGTTTAATAAATATGATATCATTTCAATATTGGCTTGGATATGAGACAAGTCTTAGTGATTTTAGAGGCCCATTACTGTGTGTAGATCAGTAATTTCTGTGTTGATGTCTATAGATGTTTGTAAATCATGGCGATTAGACCTAGAAGTGGGAAAGTGATACCAGAATCCTGGTTTTGTAAATGTCTTGATCATGCACATAAAAGTGAATCCAAGATACCAGTGCTCACCACACTCTTTAAACTCCTGTGCACCACTTCTAATATGAAGTAAAGATGTGCCCTCACCGTAACTATATCACCTATAGGCACAATAGGTTAAAAGAGCATTCTCCCACTCTTTTGCGGTTAATCTGGTCAGAACACCTCTGGGTCTGCATCCACTCAATGGTGTTCTGGTGAGTTAACACTCTGCTCCACAACTTTTAATGATCTGCATGATAAGCTCAGATCCACAAAGGAGCTACTATAGTGTAGTACTTTTAAACCTTCATTCATTTATTAAAAATGACACTCATATTTTGACAAGTTCAAATTACCATCGCCGTCTGTTCGGCTCCAAACCACCATGCCGTTTGGAAGCGAACAGACGAGTGGCCATACATTGATTAAGTCCTGAATCAGTCCTGTACCTCACAGCAGCTGATGGGAGAGGGGAACCCGTAAGCGCTGCAGGGGGGGTGAGGGGGAGCCAGGAGAACACACAGGGGGCCTGGGGCAGCAGGACCTGGATAGGAGGGGTGACAGGGTGGCATATAGAAAAGCTGATCCCCTCCATTTTTCTCCTGCAGCCTCTGAATGCCTGTGGGAAGGAGAGTAGAGGAAGCAGGTTTTCAGTGGCTGCAGGAGGAAAATGGAGGGCATTGGTTCCTCTATATGCCGCCACCCCTCCTATCCAGGTGTGCAGGGAACACGCATGTGCCCTCTGGAGCATTGGGCGGGGTCGAAATTGCGACCCCTATAGGTACACCCCTGAATCAGAACATTTCAGTGCCAGGAAGTTTCTGATCTTTTTGCTTTGTCGGGAAAGGTTTAACTCTGTTAGCTGCAATCAACTTATGTCTTTTACATAGCTGAAAATCAACTTAGGCACCTCTCAGAGCCGGGGCCCTGAAGCTTGTTCGAATTTATTAGGCAGACAGGAAGGCAGGATTGTAAGTGAAAGCTATCAGGAGTTTACCTAGGGACTGCAAACACTCATAGTATTTAAATGTATACCAGACCTGCATGGTATGCTTTAGAATAGGATTGAAAAAAAAGGTCGGCCCATAGGATTAACCCATGGGGGGCTGTGTATATGGATAAGATCACATTCTATGGCTTCTGGCACCACACCTTGGCAGCATTCAGGAATTTAGTTAAGCTGAATAGTCTGATAAAATTTGGTTAGAAGTAGAACTATAGGCAAAAATGTTTTTTTCATTTTGTATAGAGCAAGGGACGGTTATAAACCCTATGAGATTTTTTTGTCATCTGTGTCCCATTGCAGGGATTTTCCTTCACTTCCTGACCTATAGCCAAACAGGATGTGAGAAGAAACCCCTGCAAATTAAGGGAATTCCTTGAGGACCCCCAAGTCACAAGAACTAGTGTCCCCAATGGAAGATTTCCCCTCTATTACTTTTCTGGGGACAACCCTCCCATTTGTAAACATGACAAATAGAGAGGGTGAATCTCCTTAACCAATGTTGCGTACTCCTTGTCGCGCACATTTACTGTGGCACAATGGCACTGCTGTGAGAAATCCCGTACCTGTAAGGGGTGTGCTTTTGCCGCCAGGGGGCGCACCCGCGACAATCGGATTTGTTTCAGAACCGATCAATCTTCAAATCCAGGCCAATGATTTATGGCCTGGACCTGCTGATCAATTCTGGCGAATTAAATCCTTCCCCTGCCTGTAAGTGTAAACACAGGCAGGGGAAGTGATGTCATCTCCCCTCGTGGAACTCTTTTCGTTCTAGAGAGAGGAGAGAGAACATCTCACAGTAAGTTGCACCAACACTACACTAACACCAGTACACGTAGGTACACTTGTCACCCCCCGATCACCCCCCGATTGCCCCCTGGTTAACCCCATGATGGAATTGGCGCATGTGGCACCACGCAATCTAATCGCAGGGGCTTACCCCAGTGGCTTGTAGATTCCCGTCTTAGGCTGGGGGAGAGAGCCTGCTTGAGATGTAATAATTTGCTCACTGTGAAGTGGAGGGATAATAAGAATGTTTTTGTTCTGTACTCCCTTCACGCAGACACGACGGTCCAAATTCAAACGGCAACTGGTGTTGTGGAGAAACCCCTCTGTGTCCACGAATACAACCTTAATATGGGAGGGGTGGACCTCAACGACCAGTTGAAGGCACCGTACTTAATTGCCCGTAAGGTCAGATGCTGGTACAAAAAAGTGTCTGTATACTTATTCCAATTGGCTCTGCTAAAAGCTTATGTGCTATACAAAGCTTCAGGACAAACTGGATCCTTCCTTAAATTCCAGGAAGAGATCATCACAGCCCTTTTGTTTCCAGACGGTGCTGTGGCCCAACTTCTCAATGTAAATGCAGTGAGCCGGCTGCAAGGGAGGCATTTTCTGTATGTCCTCCCTGGTACCCCTACCAATCGATCACCCCAAAGAAGATATTGTGTCTGTAGCAAGAGCAGATTGAGGCGTGATAACCGCTATTGTTGTCCCTCCTGTCCTGACCAACCTGGTCTCTGCATCGGAGAATGTTTTGAATGCTACCACACACTAGTGGAGTATTAGCGTGGGGTACAGCACTGCACAGACTAGGACACACTTTTACAGGGTCTCCAAAGATGTCATCGCATTTTTAGAGACCCAAACCTGGAACTGATCCGTTACAGTTACAAATATCTCTCTATTTTTCTCTCTCTATTGTTATGCTCTGTTTTACTGTATTTTTTAACTGCAATGTTTTATTGTTACTATGTTTTATCATGTTTGCTTTTCAGGTATGTAATTCTTTTATACTTTACTGTTTACTGTGTTTTATCGTTAACCACTATTTTATTTTCAGGTACGCCATTCAGCTGCAGCACTGATTTATCCATCTTGACAGCAACAGCGTTTGCTCTCACGATACATAAATCAGCGACTCCAGCACTGTAGGAGGTAATTTCACCACCACAGTTAAAAAAAAAACGGTGTATGCACATCATTAGAAGTGGGTGGATGCAGGGCAGTATTCTAATGGTGGACATACCCTCGGATCAATCTCTTTTTTCGTTCAACCCACAGGCTGCATAAAAAAAAGAACATTACAATATATACCCAACAAGGACCAGCAATGTACTGGTATGTTGCTGGACTTTGAGTGGTTATACCAGAATGATGCCTGCGGGTTTAACATATTTATTTTATTGACTTTGGTAGAAAATAATTAACAGGTACATATAAACGGGTACATCCGTGGATAAATCTCTTTTTACAAAAAACAATAGCCCAACGGGGCCAACTAGTAATTACTAAAATTGTAATTCCCAAGTCCTCAACAGAGGAAAAAACTTACTCAGTAGGTATGGCAGGTTGATATATTTGGGCCATGTAGGGCCCAGCTACTGTAGGTCATAGTGCAATAAGCAGTGGAAATACAAGCAATTCACACTACATTCTTACACACACACACTTCTACACACATACGCTCAGTCTCAACCAGTGGAAAACAAAACCATTCCAGCCTCACCTCCCCCTACACCTCCTACCATGCTATATAAAAACCTAGCCAACCATAGGGCTCTCAGCCGCCTGCAGTCACCAGAGATCTAACAGGGGGAGACAAAAGCCAACTATTTTGTGATAGTGGAGTATTATTTCAGTAGGAATCAGCTATATCAAGCCAAGATTGCCAAATCTTAGTAAACCTTTTGGGACAGGCCCTTCCCTTGTAGATAAGTTTAAAGATGGGTATAGCCTTATTTAGCATAAGGTACAACATTTGAACATCTGGAGCAGTTGCAGTCTTCCATTGCATCAAGATTAATTTTCTAGCACAAAACGGTACTATACGGACAAAAGTTCGAATATGGGTCCTGTGTAGGAATTCATTCAACACACCCAACAGTCCAACCTCTGGGGTGCAGGGTACCTGTATATGTAAGATGTTTCAAAAAAAGAGAATAAGTCCCTCCAGAAGGTGTACAAGGCCGGACATGACCAAAACATATGCATGTATCCGGCTTTAATGAAGCCATACCTGAAGCTGGAAGCAGCGGAAACATAGCCCATACGGGCCAGCCTGGCAGGAGTATAATGCAACTGATGGATAAATTAGAACTGTACATATTGGTCATTGGATACAATAAGATCAAGGAAGCAAACCTCCGAGGCCTCCTCCCACCCCTCCTCTGACAACCCAGGTATTTCCTTTACCCATTTTCGCTGAGCAATCTGAAAAGTTTGACCCCTGCAGTTTGCAGGCGTGAATAGATAGTTGTGATTAGTTTTTCAATGTCCGGGTATGACATAAGCACCTCCAGAGGTGATTCAGTGAGCTCCTAGATCAGACCAGTGAATTGTGCCCGGATGGCATGACGTGGTATAAGATATTTAAAATAAAACTTATTCGTCACTCCTCACCTTGCCTTCAGATCATCAAACGAAATGAATGCATCATTTATAAAAATATGAGAAGCGTGGGTAATGCCAAGTAGGGATGAGCTTCAAGTTCGAGTCAAACTCATGTTCGACTCGATCATCGGCTGTTTGCCAGTTCGCCGAACAGCGAACAATTTGGGGTGTTCGCGGCAAATTCGAAAGCCGCTGAACACCCTTTAAAAGTCTATGGGAGAAATCAAAAGTGCTAATTTTAAAAGCTTGTATGCATGGTATTGTCATAAAAAGTGTTTGGGGACCTGGGTCCTGCCCCAGGGGACATGGATCAATGCATAAAAAAGTTTTAAAAACGGCCGTTTTTTCGGGAGCAGTGATTTTAATAATGCTTAAAGTGAAACAATAAAAGTGTAATATTCCTTTAAATTTCGTACCTGGGGGGTGTCTATAGTATGCCTGTAAAGGGGCGCATGTTTCCCGTGTTTAAAACAGTGTGACAGCAAAATGACATTTCAAAGGAAAAAAAGTCATTTAAAACTACTTACGGCTATTAATGAATTGACGGTCCTACAATACACATAAAAGTACATTGATAAAAACGGCATGGGATTTTTAAAAAAATGGCGTGGGGGTCCCCTAAATTCCATACCAGGCCCTTCAGGTCTGGTATGGATATTAAGGGGGATCCCGGCCAAAATTTAAAAAAAAAATGGCGTGGGGGTCCCCCTCAAAAATCCATACCAGACCCTTATCCGAGCACGCAACATGGCAGGCCGCAGAAAAAGAGGGGGGGACGAGAGAGCGGCCCGCCCCTCCTGAACCGTACCAGGCCACATGCCCTCAACAATGGGAGGGTGCTTTGGGGTAGCCCCCCAAAGCACCTTGTCCCCATGTTGATGGGGACAAGGGCCTCATCCCCACAAATGGTAAGGGCCTACCATTTCACAAAAAAACTGTCAAAACTGTTAAAAATGACAAGAGACAGTTTTTGACAATTCCTTTATTTAAAGTCTTCTTTTCTCCATCTTCTTTCTCCTAACTTATTTCTTCTATCTTCCTTCGGTTTCTTCCTCCATCTTCTTCTTCTGGTTCTTCCTCTGGTGTTCTCGTCCGGCATCTTCTTCCACTGCGTCTTCTTCCCTTCTTCTTCTCGGGCCGCTCCGCATCCATGATGGGAGGCTCCCACTGTGTGACGCTTCTCGTCTTCTGACGGTTCTTAAATAACGGAGAGCGGGGCCACCCGGTGACCCCGCCCCCCTCTGATGCACGGGGACTTGACGGGGACTTCCCTGTGGCATTCCCCGTGACGTCAGAGGGGGGCAGGGTCACCCGTTACGTACTCGGCATAAGATCATCTTTTATATTTTACCAAACATTTGGGCAATATAGTGTGTTTTAGTGCAATAAAATTCAAAAAAGTGTTTTTTTTTTCCCAAAACAATTGCGTTTGAAAAATCGCTGCGCAAATACTTTGTGAAAAAAAATTGCAACACCCATCATTTTAATCTGTAGGGCCTTTGTTTTTAAAAAATATATAATGTTTGGGGGTTCAAAGTAATTTTCTAGCAAAAGAAAAGTGTTTTTTCATGTAAACAAAAAGTGTCAGAAAGTGCTTTGTCTTCAAGTGGTTAGAAGAGTGGGTGATGTGTGACATAAGCTTCTAATGTTGTGCATAAAATACCAGGACAGGTCAAACCCCTCCCAAATGACCCCATTTTGGAAAGTAGACACCCCAAGCTATTTGCTGAGAGGCATGTTGAGTCCATTGAATATTTTATATTTTGCCACAAGTTTCGGGAAAATGACAATACTTTTTTTTTTTCTGTCACAAAGTTGTCACTAAATGATATATTGCTCAAACATGCCATGGGAATATGTTAATTTACACCCCAAAATACATTTTGCTGCTTCTCCTGAGTATGGGAATACCACATGTGTGGGACTTTTTGGGAACCTAGCCTCATACAGACCCCCATTACCCCAAGGTATTTGCTGAGAGGCATGGTGAGTATTTTGCAGCTCTCATTTGCTTTTGAAAATGAAGAAAGAAAAGGAAAAATTGTTTTGTTTTTTTTTCAATTTTTCAATTTTCAAAACTTTGTGACAAAAAGCGAGGTCTGCAAAATACTCACTATACCTGTCAGCAAATAGCTTGGGGTGTCTGCTTTCCAAAATAGGGTCATTTGGGGGTGTGTGTACTGTCCGAAACTGTGATAGGCAGTGAGGAGTGAAATCAAAAATAAAAAAGCCTTAAAAAGCCTGAAGACGATGATTGGTTTTCGGGGTCCTGTACGCGGCTAGACTGCCAAAAAGTCTCACACATGTGGTATCCCCATACTCAGGAGAAGCAGCAGAATGTAATATGGTGTGTCATTTCACATAAGCCCATGGCATGTTTGAGCAATATATCATTTCAGTGACAACTTTGTGTACATTTTTTTTTTGTCATTTTTCAATCACTTATGACAAAAAAATAAAAAATTCAATGTGCTCAACATGCCTCTCAGCAATTTCCTTGGGGTGTCTACTTTCCAAAATGGGGTCATTTGGGGGGGGTTTGTACTGCCCTGACATTTTAGCACCTCAAGAAATGAGATAGGCAGTCATAAACTAAAAGCTGCGTAAATTCCAGAAAATGTACCCTAGTTTGTAGACGCTATAACTTTTGCGTAAACCAATAAATATACGCTTATGGGATTTTTTTTTACCCAAGACATGTGGCTGAATACATTTTGGCCTAAATGTATGACTAAAATTGAGTTTATTGTATTTTTTTAATAACAAAAAGTAGAAAATATATTTTTTATTTTTTCAAAATTTTCAGTCTTTTTTCATTTATAAAAACTGCGGAGGTGATCAAATACCACCAAAAGAAAGCTCTGTTTGTGGGAAGAAAAGGACGCAAATTTCGTTTGGGTACAGCATTGCATGGCCGCGCAATTACCAGTTAAAACAGCGCAGTGCCAAATTGTAAAAAGTGCTCTGGTCAGGAAGGCAGTAAAACCTTCTGGGGCTGAAGTGGTTAACGGGGACACAGACAACAATAAAACTGACAGGCGTTCTAATCCCTCTCCACTCTATACAAAATTAAAAAAAAAAGTTTTGCCTTTAGTTATACTTTAAGTTGGGAAGCCCCAATTTTTTGGGATGATGGAATGCTTCTTCTGATCTCATATAAGGAATTGTGGTGGTAATGAGGCCTACTTTTTTTGGTACAAAATATGTAATCATTCCTATATTTGTATTAGGGATGGTTTCAATGTTCGAGTCGAACGTACATTCGACTTGAACATCGGGAGTTTGATTGCTTGCAAACTAACTGAACATATGGGGCGTTCGCGACAAATTTGAGCACTGCGGAGCGCCCCATATCACCTCACCTCATACTTATCACATACTCATTATCATCTTATGCTTGCAGTGGTAGTAAACTTGTTTATGACATTTGTATCTACAGGTAAGCATATAATAAAGCTAACCTGTAGGTAAAATGTATATCTCCTAAATGTGCATTGTTTTGGAGATATATTTTGCAGTTGGCGATATCAGAAAGAAGACCGGGTGAAGATGAGAGACCTGTCAGCAGTGACAGCGTGCCACTGGAAGGGCTTAAGCTAATTCTCTCATAATTTGCTAGTATGTGATGCATACTAGCACATTATGACATTGCCTTGCAGGGGATTTTTTTTTTACAAGGTTTACTACCGCTTTGACTCAGTTATTCTTCTGGGTTTCACAACATGGTATGTATCAATGTATTACTTCGAGAAAGCCATGTGAGACGAAATGAACACAATGAAGTTTTCAACCAGGCTTTGAACTCTGTCCTGTTTTGTGAGATTGGGCAACTGTATATGCCATTAGTACAGTAATGTGGGCACCTCAGCAAGCTGAGCCTGAACATAATATTCATTGTATCATGGTCCAATGAAGTGTGATGATTCCATATGAAAAGAAATTCTCATTGTACAATGATAAAATAATATCTAAATCACGCTATGGATACAACTCCTGGAATTATAACCATGGCATTCTACAGTGTAGGCATAGCACAGCTGATATTACATAAAAACGATTTAATTAATGTGTCATTATTTTATGAGATGAATGAGGGATGTGCAGTTATCCATAGCAAACAGTGAACTAGGGGGTTGATTTACTAAAGGCACTTTCAGTTGCTCCAGAGCTTAATAAATGAGGTAAAGCTTCACTTTATAAAGAACACCCAATCACATGCAAAAAAAATTTAAAAAACAGCATCCTTGCCTGCACATGATTGGATGATGCAAGTCAGCAGAACTTTTCCTCATTTACTAAGCTCTGGAGCAACTGCACTTGCAAAGTGCACAGTCTATTTGCCTTTAGTAAATCAACCCCACTGTGTTAATTAGTTTAGAGCAGTCATTACAGTGAAATAATAGATTGCTGTTCTGGGTAACTGTTCTGTAACATTCATGATAATAAATTGTACCACCTATGTGAAAAATATTATAGTTATCGGATACAAAGCTGACACCAACAAACTGACCAAAAACTTTCAAATGAATGATTACAGTGGATTTAAAGTGAACTTGTGAGGCCTGAAATAAGTGGGATGAAAACTATGGACCTGCGGTGTAGAGCTTAGCTTTACTACTTGAAAGGTCTCTGACCTGGAACTAGCCTTCATCCAGTGAAGTCTGAAAACTTCTATATATTTATTTTGGGTAAATGACTTATTAGGCAGTGAAGCTGATATTAGAATAAGAGAATGTACACCCTTAGAAACAAATCAGTGATCGAACTTCCTATAGTTTACTCTTAACTGGGTGTTTATTCTTTACAAACCTTAAGGTAACATGACAAATCTTCCTATTTTTATAATCTGAACATAGTACATGGCAATACAAGCTACGATTTATCAATTTAAAAGTTGTATGTGGGTTTACAGTTCCAGTACTGTACTTTTGCTAATATTTTAAATATGTAGTGCAAGATATTATAGTAGTTATTAGGCTCATGAATCTTTAAATGTATTACTAACTGCATTAAAATAGCTGTCACTGTAAATACCAGATGTTATGTTCTTTCCCATTAAAATGCGATCCAAGACAACAAAGTAATGCATTTTGTATATAAGTATTCATAACCTGTTTTGCATGTGTATCACAGGGCATTTATTTGGCTGCTATTCAAATTTTGTTTGCTGTTATGAGCGACTTTGAACACCTATCGATCATTAGCTACAGCTGTTAATAGCATTTTGGAACAAATATCTACAAAGCAACAAATTAAAAATGCTTTGGGTAACACAAAGTATGTGACAATAACCTTTACAAACATACTGAAAAAAAAATTACCATTTCAAAGTTACATTCTAAGTTTTTCTCTAATTATTGCATCGGTTATATAAAGACTGATATATTATAAAATATCTTACGCAGTAAAAAAATGAAGCATCCTGTTTGTGATCCAGTCCAGATGGTTCCAGTGGGCCCAGACCAATAGTTCCATTGTAGATCCATCATCGTTGTACTGTGTGTAGCATTCAGAGACTCTCTTCAGAGAAGAAGAGTCAGGGGTGGGAAACTACTTTGCAATGCAGTTTTCTGAGGCTTGTGGCGTGTCCGTGTCTGCTGTATTCTACAGTAACCACTCTTTCACTACTAGATTAGAGGAACTGGGTTTTCTGATAAAAAAAAGGGCCGATTTAAAAGTAAATTAAAATAAAAAGTTATCTTAGTAAAGCTACAGGATGCAGTGATTTTGTTACCTAAAAGCTTCAATTTTTATTTCCTAAAGATTATGTTACCTTTGCTGCCATTAAAATTTGATATTTTGTCACAGATTTCCATATTGCAACTTAACCACTGTAATACCGGGCACTCCCCCCCCTCCCCCACCTCCTGCCAAGGACAATTTTCAGCTTTCAGCGCTGTCACACTTTGAATGACAATTGCGTGGTCATGCAACACTGTACACAAACAAAAGTTTTGCTAAACAAACTAAAAAAGACAGACATTTTTGAAAAAAAAAAAGTTTTTCTTTGTTTCTGTTATAAAATTTTGTTTTCTTCTTCTTTGGCAGGCACTAATGAGACTGTCATGATGGACACTGATGAGGCGACACTGATGGGCACTGATGAGTTGGCACTGATAAGGTGGCACTGATGAGGAGGCACTAAAATGTAGGATTGATGGGCATTGACAGGCGGCACTGATGGGCACTGATAGGTGGCACTGATGGGCACTGATAGGCGGCACTGATGGGCACTAATAGGCGGCACTGATGGGCACTAATAGGCGGCAATGATGGGCACTGACAGGCAGCACTGATGGGCAGCACTGATGAGGAGGTACTGACAGTCATTACTGATGGGCACTAATTGGTATCTGTGAAGGGCACTGACAGGTGTTACTTATGGGCACTGATTGGCACTTTGATGGGCACTGATTGGCATTTTGGTGGGCACTGACTGGCACTTTGGTGGGCACTGACTGGCAGCTGAAGGCCAGTGATTGGCAGATGTGGTGGGCACCTCTGATGGGGGCTGAGCTTATAATCAATGCGCTGATTATCAGCGCAGATCCCCCCTCTGACAGGAGAGCCGCTGATTGGCTCTCCTGTCAACATGAACCAAGGAAAGCCGTTTACTGGCACTTCCTGGTTACACGCTGTGATCAGCTGTGATTGTTCACAGATGATCTGGTGGTAAAGAGCCTACGTCTATATATATATAGTCATTCAAGAACAGCCACCAAATGCGTGAACAGACCCTAAAGTAAAACTAAAGGCAAAGCTTTTTTTTAGTTTTGGATAGAGTGGAATGGGGTTAGAACACCTTGCTGTCTGTGCCCTGCTAGGGAGATTAACTCTCTATTTGTCCTGTTTACCATTATCATTGAAAGTGAAAGTAAAAGGAAATTCCAAATTTTGGTTTAACCCCAAAAAAAAGTTATAGAGGGGAAATCTTCAAATGGGGACAATAATTCTGGTGACCTGGGGGTTCCCAAGGAAGTACCTTAGTTTGCAGGGATTTCCACTCATTTCCTGTTTTGGCTATGGGACTGGAAGTGAAGAGAAATCTCCCCAATGGGACACAGATGGCAAAAAATAAACTGACAGGGGTTACAACCCTTCCTTACTCTATCTAAAGTGAAATAAAATGTTTTGCCTATATTACTACTTTAAATCCCTACACTTTACAAGATTAACTGAAAAATGGTAACAAATCCAGAGCCCATAGCAGAAAACCTCAAGATACTACTATTGTAAAAATATCTACATTCATAGGGCTTCCAAGCAAGTTCATATATACAGTATGTTTATGAAAAAAGAAGAAAAACAAAAAATTATATACAGTATGACTGTTATGCTAGCCATACATTATACAAAAAATTGTACAAACTAATTTTCAAATAACGAACACTCATCCATGAATATATGATAGTACCATCATGTAATGGCCAAATTTCGAATGATAAATTGTTCAATGGACATAAATGAATCAGTTTCTCATCTGTTTTGTCACATATGCGCAGTGCGAACAGTTCAATTTTTAATGGGCGACAAACACATTAACCTTTCAATATATCTTTCGTTTGGCAGAAGTTTTCCAACCTGTTCCTTAAATTTTTTGGCTCTGAAAAGTCCAAACTGATTTTCTATTTGTGTCCATTAACTGGAAAAAAATCAAACAAACAGTCCAAATGACATATTTTTGGACAATGTTTGTCTCGTCTAGTGTATGGGGACCATTTAGCAGCTAACTGTTTAAAAAAACATATTTTATTACATCAGCAGCATCATCATCCAGTTTCCAAGTGGGTTTAACCTGTCGTTGTTATTACACGGATGTCCACATGCAGACTTCCACAGGGACCACTGAGACCTTATATACATGGCTTAGATGCGTGGCTTATATGCCTGGCCTAAATATATGGTGTATCATCATCCAGTCTCCAGGTGGATTTAAACTGTCATTGGTAATACGCTGATGTTACATGCAGACTTTTACATGGACCACCAAGTCCTAATGTGCATGGCTTAGATGTCACCCCAAGTAGTTAGGAGCCCATTGAGCAGGTGACCAAAGTAGAGGCACATATATAATAGTCCACTTGCTCAAGCAGAAATTCAAATAGTAAAGGCTTCATACAGGTGTAAAAGCAAATGTCCATCCATCATAAAGGATTATGGATAGCATCACCTCTGGATCCAATGGGAGAAAGACCGACATCTGACCGGTTTTGTTGTTGACCCAACTGCCTCAGAAACTGCTTACCCCAGAATGCTGTACCACATTCATAAATACTGGACCTGGTGTCAAAGATGGTGTCCAAAGGGGCAGGAAGCACCAAACATGGCTCCAGACCCCTTTTTTCCTGCTAAACAGGATATTCCAATGTCTTTCCTAACTCTTCCAAACGAGAAAATCCCACCAAAGGCACATCGGTAGCGTGACATCATCATGTCCGCATGTCAAGAGTATCATGATGCAAAAAAGTCACAACACATAAAACCGTCATGACACATAAGCGCGCACAGCTCAACGACAGACAAACACACAGAAGCCCACTTATTGCTCCCCCCAGAAGGCTAAAAAGAGGCATTACAAGCTCAACCCCAAGGACTCATAGAAGGGAGAAACAAAGTGGAATAAAAGGGCCAGCAAGCACCAGGCACGGGTATTCAGGAAGCGTACCTACGAACACATGAAAAAAAAAAAAACAAACAAAATATTAATAATTACTGGAATAAAAAAAAAAGACATTTCCTAACAAAAAAATGGTTTGCTGCATAAGTGCACCACCAAAAAAAAAAAAAGGAAAATACTAGAGGTGCTTTCCATGCTCCTTTATGATGGATGGACTTTTGTTTTTACACCTGGTATGAATTACTATATGAATTTCTTGAGTGAGTGGACTATTATGTATGTGCCTTTGCTTTGGTCACCTGCTCAATAGGCTCCTATCTACATGGGCTGACAACTATGTCATGCACATAAGGTCTAGGTGGTCCCTGTAGAAGTCTGCATGTGCCATCTGTGTATTACCAATGACAGGTTAAATACATCTAGAGACTGGATGATGCTGCACTAACTATTTACATGTTGTCTCAGTGGTCCCTGTTAAAGTGCATATGTGGACATTCTTTTTTCTGACAAAACATGGGTTCTAATCCACATAGAGTCTTTCTCTGTACTTGGAATATTCAGATTTCTTGGATAACAGCATTACAGCATCTAGAGATTGGCTATTTCACCTTATTGTGCTGGTTTCAATTTCTTGATAATCTTACATTCTCAACAATATAAAAAATCTCTATTGAGCCCTCCCGGAATGCAGCTTGGATGACATGTACGTATAACATTTCCATGGCAGAAGTGGATGACTCAACATGGTTCTGATTTCCTTTTCTACGGCTGTTCTATTCATTATAGGATTAACCATTACACTTACGGAGCCATTTAAGAAACTGTTGCTATTCTGAGAGAGTATCACCACCACTGCTATATGAATTCTACATCCTTATTACTTATGAAAAATGGGTTTGGAGGAATTGGTGTGTGTATATACCGGGTCTTGTCCAATCCGTATTGTCAGAGAAATAGAACTAGTAGTGCCCTAGGGCACATACCAAAACCCCTCACAGATTTGACAAGGGACAGACCAGGTAGGTAAAAAAGTACAAAATATTTTATTGAAAAATATATAACAAGCATGAATAATCACATAAAAAGTGTATGCAAATGACAGGAAATAAAAACACTCAGTAAGGTACCCAACATGCACGTCACGGATGATAGATGGTGGTTGCACAAAGGTACAATGTTGGTGGGGCTAACCACTGTACATTCCAGGCGTGGACACCTTACATGTTTCAGACCTTAAAAGGGTCCTTGTTCAGAGGTATATTTAAGTCAATTGGGTATCACATTCTATAAAGTAAGGGTGTACAATTAATAGTATATCAAAACAACATTTTCTTTGCAGTAATTACATTTCAATATATGGTTGCTCCAGAAAAATTGGGAAGGTATGTAAGATGCATACTTGCAAAGCGTCACATCACATGCTCCTGCGCCATTCTGTCTCTCCAGGCCAGAACCTTACTGTGGGCGGAGATAACAGCATTCACAGTGCAGTCTCTCTCTTTCAGTGGCGTGTTCCAGCACACGGCACTCTGCTGCCACACTGCAATATGACTGGTGCCCAATAGCCCAGGGACCACATGTAGAGAGCCAGTGGGCAGCATGTTTGGCACCAGGGAGCTAGGTACTCTAATTTTGCACTTGCTATGTTCTGTGATTTGAGCATAAAATTATTGCACTGTTTCTGTTGAAATCCATTTCAACTAAGATAGTGACTGCTATTGTTTGGAGATTTTATTTGTGATCATTTGCAGTAGCCTATTTGTATGTTTATTACATCTTCGCTTAATAAGTGAACATTTTCTGAAGAACAACTGTGGTAAGATGAATCTATATAAGTTCAGGAAGTTAGATGCTGATTAGCTACCATGCATGACTACACCAGATTTTGCACACTCCAGCTTTAGTAAATCAACCCCTATGTCTTTTGTGCCAGCATCTCTTTTACATATTGTAATTCAAAGGTATCACCTACCTAACCTCCCTGGCAGTATGATTATTTCCGATTTTTGATGCTGAAAGTGGTACAATTATTTTGCACAGAAATTTGGCGTTTTATATTATAGGCCTGTAATTCTCAGGAATAATTCACTTAAATCTGTCCAAACAAGAGTCTAGTAGACATTGAGTATGATAAAGTTTGAAAAACAAAATAAAAAATTATAATATAATAAATAACTATAAATAATTATAACAAATAATAATATAATAATAATAAAAATTATTCAATAATGTAATCAAATCAAAAACACTGAAATTTGCTCAGTTGCAGAATTTTCGTTACTTTTTAGTGTTTGATGACGGATTTCCCCACTAATCACTATCGCTCAATTCTGCAAGTGATTCTAATTTATTATCGCTGTTTTCTAGCTGGTCTAAAACCACTTTTGATGTAAAGGGACAGTTTTGGTTGCTATGGACAATCTCCAGTTTCCAGGCAGAAAGAACAGTATTTACAATATAAAACTGCATGCAGGACACTGGACAGACCACTAGGGACAAAGGGGGTGTGAAATTATTTGATACAGTACTGTAATCTGTAAGTATACTGTATCTATACTGTGTGTTTTACTTTTTGAATTTGGCACCGAACTGAACTCGAATGGAGCTCGGCACTGTGAATTCGAGCGAGACACGGCGGCTCGCAGATCACAGCGGGGAGACTTCGCAGGATCCAGGGGAAAAGGTAAGTAACCTCTACAAGGATCTTGCGATGCAATCCCGAGTCTGGTTCGGGGATACCGCTTTTGGTATTGAAAATCCACCCCGAGCCAGACTCGGGAATACCGCCAGGGGGGTTAAAGGGGTTGTAAACCCTCGTGTTTTTTCACCTTAATGCATCCTTTTCATTAAGGTGAAAAAGCTTCTGTCACTGAACAGCCCCCCAGCCCCCCGTTTTACTCACCTGAGCCTGTTCGTTTCCAAGACGGAGACGCACACACCCTCTCTGGCTGGGGTCTCGGCTCTTGATTGGATAGATTGATAGCAGTGCAGCCATTGGCTCCGGCTGCTGTCAATCAAATCCAATGAGGGGCACAGAGGGGTGGGCCGAGTCCGGTTTTCGGTTTCTATGGACGCAAAAGCTGGACTCGGGAGCGCACCCGCACGGGTACCCCCAAAGAGAGCGCTTCTCCTAGGTGGTTTACCGATGCGGGGAGGAGCTACTAGCGCCGTCGGGGGACCACCAAAGAGGAGGATTGGGGCCACTCTGTGCAAAACGAACTGCACAGTGGCGGTAAGTATGACATGTTCGTTATTTTTAAAATAAAAAACACGAGGGTTTGGTAACCCTTTAAAGAATAAAAGGTAAGACAAAGGCAAAAGACTAATCGTCAGTAATCTTCCTACAGCTAAGCTTTCCCCTCATTTATTGCTTATTATGCCTTGTTCTGCACTGTTTTTCCATCATGACTAGCAGGATCCAACTACTGGTGGGAGAACAAACACATGGTCAATTAATGGTCAAGAAACCTGATGTGCACACGCAGTTCCCATACTTTTGGGTTCCTTTCTGAAAAGTGAGTCATTGATGATGACATTCTAGAAATACTAGGACTTGCAGTGTCCTCAGAATTTACATACACAACTATTTCAAACTAAACCGAAACCCTGACCTTATTGGTCAAATTTCTCAACTTGTTCTGATGATGAGTGCTCCCCTTCTGTCACGCATAGACACTGCACCAGACACAGGCAGAGGATTTCATAACAGTGTTTGTGAATTGGGAGATGATGGCTCTGCAGTAGTGAGACACTGCCATTGTTCTGTATTTGTCTATCTAGGCTGTCTTGCATTCTGTGGCTTTTCTCCTAAGCTCTTATCATCTGTGCTCTGCTTCCTTCCTGTCTATGTGGCAGACCGCTCTGAAGCTCTGAGGTTTCCATTAACTGCAACTTAACTGTTTCTATGAGCATTACACACCTGTGCTTTTTTTATTTTAGCAGGCATAATGGAAAGACTGAGCATTTTTGCATAATTGTCCTTAATTATGAATCCAATGTTAAATATTTCTTCTCACTGAAAATACCTAAGTGGATTGTAACGTATAACCTTTTTTGTTTGTTTTAAATAGAATGGGGAAGGTTAGATCTTTTGTCAAGCTTTTACTGTTGTCTGTGTCTCCGCTGGGGTGGTTCACTCTCTATTTTTCCTGCCTTGATTCGAAATTCAAAATTTTAGAGTTGCCATCATCAGACCAAGAAGTGAAGGTAAATCATCCAATGAGGACACCCGTTCTGGTGACAGTTGTTTATGATGGCACTTTCCCTGTGGTTTCTGCTAACAACTTCAACTTCATTACAGTATGTAGGCTGCAGGAAACAGCACAGCAGGAGACCACAGCACACTGGAAGTGTCAGGGCCAGAGACAGAAAGAGATCTGCAACACAGCAGAGTTTTAGGAGACAAGCTGTGTCCGTGCGGCCACTGCGTCCCAACTGACAGCAATGAGACTGACTGCACAGGGGTGCACTGGGTACCTGTATATCCATGTGCAGGTAAACATGGCCCTCCACCATGGGCATACACTTGTGTGCGTCCCATGTGAACAAGGCCTAAATATAGCCTCTGTAAACAATTTTGACCACTTCTGCCCCTCTAATTATAGTCTCTCTAAACAATAGTGACCAATGGCCTATACTGCACCTCCAGTTATAGTCTCCATTATAGATGAGCTGCCAGTTTGATTAAAATTTTGCTTGTTTGTGAGGCTTGGTGGATGGCTGGAACTAAGAGCAGCAGAAAGGGAATCATTTAGCAATGTTATTACTAAAGGTTATGCTATGGTATTACTAAACATGACAGCTTTCTGCTCATGGCTCCTGGTTGTTAGGAAGCCCGAATCCACCAGTGTTCTAGCCACCAGTTCCTGGCCAGCCCATTCAGCTATCGGAAAAGCTTTGGCTCTGGTATAGAATTTGAGTGGGACCCTACATGTGCATCTCCGTAAACACTGGTAGCCATTGGCCTGTTCTGCACCTCTGATTATTGTCTCCATAAACACTGGTGACCATTGACCTATTTTGCATCAAATTATAGTCCTGATAAACATTGGTGATCAGTGGACCATACTACACCTTGAGTTATAGTCTCCATAAACATTGGTTAACAGTGACCTATACTGCACCTTTAATTATAATTCCCATAAACACTGGTGACTTGTGGCCTATACCGCGCTTTAAATATAGTTTCCACAAACAGTGATGGCCAGTGGAATATACTGCATCCCCAATTTTAGTCTCCATAGATGCTGGTCAACAGTAGCCTATATTGCACCTCTAATTATTGTCTCCATAAGCACTGGTGACTATTGGCTTATACTGCACTTTTTATAATAGTCCGCATTAACACTGGTGACTAGTGACCTTGGCCTTTATTGCACCTTAGATTATAGTCTTCATAAACACTGTTTGACTGGTGGCCTATACTGCATCTCTAACAAAAGTCTCCATTAACATTGGTGACCAGTGACCTATAGTGCACCAGGGATGTGCGGTGAGGTCAGTGGCTGGTGAGGCACTGGCTAGTATCAGAGCCAGATACACACAGGTTACATACGCCACGAACGTTAGAGCAAGAGCATCAATTCTAGCACTAGACCTCCTCTGTAACCCTAAAAATGTAACCTGTAAAAAATTTTAAAGCCTCGCCTGTGGAGATTTTTAAGTACTGCAATTTGGCAGAATTGGCCTGGGTGGCAAGGGGTTCATTACCTTAAGTAAGTAATATGCAAAGATTTATTATATATTATTTTTAAGGTAACTTACTATATTTTCAAAAACTGTACTCAAGCTGGTGGCTTAACGGACACATTACCGAAGTTTGAAGCTATAACTTCCAACAAGTAATTTCCCAGTAAAAAGATAAATAATAAATTATAACATATAGCATAATAATATATGATTTAGCTTGATTAAAACAGTACCTTTTCAGCAGGCAGCAGATTTTCATTCTCCCTCTTAACTGTGTGAGTAAAACATAGGATTATGGGTAAATCTTATACCCATAAACCCATGTTTTTTTACTTGTAGATAAGAGGGCTGGGCTGGAAGGGAGCATCTGTCTTTTTGACCCATGCCCCCTTCTATGACAATGCAGTAAGATGAGAGTCTCCACTGCAGCATTTTTATTGGACAGCTTGGACCAATGGTGCTTTACCATTGGTCCAAGGCTCCAAGCTGTCCATTGAGCTCAGTGCTTCTGACAAGAAGTCAGAGGCACTGTGAGCTCATCCTCTCAGTCTGCTGCAAACAGAGTGTGCCAGCTTGTACTTAAACTGGCAGCTCTGTGTGTAGCTTTTGACAGGCTGCGCAAGGAGCCCCGTATCTCCGGAACCATAGGTGGCAGGAGCCACAAATTTTGACCAGTGGTGGGGTAGGACTTCGGCTACCTACCCCCTCTGTGACCCCAGATCACCGAGCTATGACCCTCGAAACTCATTTTTTTTTGTGTTATTTGTTATTTGTTTTTTATGTTCATGGCTCTGCCTCACCTGCCTCCCTTGACTGCATGTCCCTGTAGTGCACCTATAATTATAGTGTCTATAAACAATTGTGACCAGTGGCCTATACTGCATCTCTAAGTATAGCATAATATGTGAGTACAGTAACCTCTTTAACTGCTGAATGATTGTACCTGTGCTTTGTGTACTTTCAAAAAAATATCTGTCAGTTCAGCCTAGGCAAGAAAACTAGGAAGTATAGTTCTCATTAACTGAGGCTTTCTCACCTTACCAATGAGCCCTTTACCATTATAATTTTTTGTGCTGCATGTGTGTATATATATTCTCAACAATAAAAACGTTTTGGTAGCCTCCCTGGCGGTTTTCCCGAGTGTGGCTCTGGGTTAAAATTCAGGACCATTAGCGGTAACCCCGAGCCACACTCGGGATTACATCACAGGATCCTGGTGCCTCCTTACTTACCTTGTCCCCGGGATCCTGCGATGTCCCCCGCTGTGTCTGCGGGCTCCGTCCTCCTCCGAAGCCTCTCCGTGCCAGGCTCCGTTCCCTGCGAGCGGCGCGACGCACGGGGGCGGAGCCTGGCGGCAAATTCAAAAAAAGTGTAAAATCATAACACATACAGTACTGGAATCTTACAGATTCCAGTACTGTATGAAATGATTTCACATCCCCTTTGTCCCCAGTGCTTTGGCCCATGCCCTGCATGCAGTTTTAAATTGCATATACTGTTCTTTCTGCCTGGAAACTGGAGATTGTCCATAGCAACCAAAAAGTGTCCCTTTACGTCAAAAATGGCTTTAGACCAGCTAGAAAACACCGATAGTAAATTAGAACACTTGCAGAATTGAGCGATAGTGAATCGTGTGGAAATTAATTTTATTACTATTTATTTTTATTTTTTTAAATTATTTATTTATTTTTATTATATTATAATTTATGTTTTTGTGTTTCAAACTTTATCATACCCAGGATATCTACTAGACTCTTGTTTGGACAGATTTAAGTGTGTTATTGTTAAGAATTACAGACCTACAATATAAAACGCCAAATTTCCATGCAAAATAATTGTACCGCTTTCAGCACCTAAAATCCAAAATAATCATACCGCCAGGGAGGTTAAAGTGGTATTAAACCCAAAAGCAATCATGTATTATATTGCAGCCTTTCAAATCTCAGATGTGGTGGCTGCATTAGTTTTCTTTTTAGGCTTTCTTTCTTTCATTTTCAGCTGTCGAACCTGTCAGTAAGTCTGTTGTTTTTCAACAGAACAAGCTCTCTTGCAAATGTAGCAATTATAGTGGTGGGACAGGGGTGCTTACAAAGATCGGCTTTTATTTATTCATGTAAATTCATGTAAAACCATTATCCCAAAATAAAAAAAAAAACTATTGCTGTAACTGTTTGTGTAACTGCAGTATTATCTGGAGTTTGGCTTCAATTTGTTAGTGTACCTAAATCTGCTAGTACATCTAACTCTACCCTCCACCGACTGACAATGCTGCTGTCCAAAGATGCCTCTGTTGCTCTTCTATTCAGAGTGTAGGCACTCTAATACAGGAAGTGTATTACTGGACAGATCACCAGGGGAAATAGAAAATGAATGCAGCCACCGCATCTAATGATTGGTAACCTGCTGCAATACATTACATTTTTGGTCTGGGGTTTAAAGTGAAAGTCCAGTTAAATCCTATCTAAGATTAAACCTGCTCCCACCCCCATTCTAAGCCATATTCTAACTAGCCTGTAGAGGAAAGATCTCTCCAGTGGCTGGCTTCAGGGAAGAGAAGAGATTGACAACAATGGCTACAATGCCTATGCGGTGACGCCAGTCATAGGTTTACCATGGGGCATTCCTTGTCAGCTGTCCCTCCTCTCCACTGAAGCTGGGAGCCAATCATATGACCAGACCGGAGCTCCCTGAGAATAGATAAGTATAGACATCTTTCCTTTACAAGCTAGTTAGTATAGGGCTTACAATGGGGATGGGAGTAGGTTTAAGTTTAGATAGAATTAAACTGGACATCTAATTTTATACCACTTTAAAAACATACCTGTTGATCTTGCAAAAAATCTTGAGTTGATAACTTCCTGTGCTCTCTGCCTGTGACTACAGAACCAAACTCATGTGTTATGGGGAATAACAGAGGGCTGAGGTTCAGTAACCCTTCCATTTTATTGTCCTGAAGGTCAAAATGGCAGCTAAGCCATTAGCCTAATTCCAAGGAAGTCAGGAAAGGCTGTCCCATATTTCTCCCCTAACAGGGTAACCTTAAGACCCCTTTCACACTGAAGCGCTTTACAAGCGCTATAGCGCTAAATATAGCGCCTGTAAAGTGCCTCTCCTCTCACTCCAGTGTGAAAGCCCGAGTGCTTTCACACTGGAGCGGTGCACTGGCAGGAACGCTCAAAAAAGTCCTGCAAGCAGCATCTTTGAGGCGCTGTAGGAGCGGTGTATACACCGTTCCCAAAGCGCCACTGCCCATTGAAATCAATGGGCAGCGCCGCCGAAGCACCGGCAAAGCAATATGTGGGCGCTTTTAACCCTTTTTCAGCCGTTAGTGGGGGCTAAAAGCAGCCCACTAGCGGACGAAAATCGCCTCAAAAACTACGGTAAAGCACCGCTAAATATAGCGGCTCTTTACCGCCAACACCTGGCGCTGCTAGGTGTGAAATAGCCCTAAAGGGGTTTTAAAGTCAGAAGGTTTTCTATGCATTAAGATAAAAAGCCTTCTGTGTGCAGCAGCCCCCCTAATACTTACCTGAGGTCCCACTCTGTCCAGCGATGTCCACGAGTGTCTCAGCCCTCCGGGATTCTCCTTTCCGATTGGCTGAGACACAGCAGCGGCGCCATTGGCTCCCGCTGCTGTCAATCAAAGCCACTCAGGAGAGAGAGGGGGTGGGGTCGGGTCCAGGCTCCGTGCCTGAATGGACACAGGGAGCTGTGCCTTGGCTCGGGGGGCCCCATGGCAAGCTGCTTGCTGTGGGGGCACTAACAGGAGGGTGGGGCCAGGAGCACAGAAGAGGGACCCGAGAAGAGGATGGTCCGGGCTGCTCTGTGCAAGTCCACTGCAACAGAGCAGTTAAGTATAACATGTTTGTTATTTTTATAGGGAAATAAACAAGACTTTACAATCACTTTAACATCAAAGGTCTGTCCATTCTTGAGCTGTTATAACGTATGTTACATCAAATGTACATCTCAGTGGTTTGCCAACAATGTTTATTATGAATATACAATGTACAATACAGAATGATAAAAATGCATGATTCTATACAAAAATAATATATAAACAGTACAGTTATAAAGGCAGACTCTATTTATAACCAGTGCAGCAGTGCAGATAAAGAGATAGGGATTATATATTTAATGTCCACTGTCAACACATAAACCGCAGATTACAAATTACACTCATATAGGTATCTTGAAACTAAAGCATGCACCTGTGGGAATCAGGTTTAATGGCAATAAGGCAATGCAGAATTCATAAATCAACAGAAACCATAATACTCAACCAGATCAATACCCTACCTATGTTAGATTATGTAAAAAATGAGGTTAATGATATAGAGAGATATATCATTTTAATGCCTTCCCAACATTTTTCATCAACCAAGTTACCAAAAATCCCATAAAACATTTGTCAAGCTGACAACCCTATTCACTAAGCTTTAATGTAAATGTATTTGCTAAAATTAACCAATTTCAGCCAACGTGACAGTTATTTTTAGATCTCATTGGCTCTTACTGTAGAAAATAAGTGGTTGGTATGGCAAGTAAACAAATAAGCTCAATAAACTGAAAATAAAGTAAGTAAAGCTAAATATGGGGCAAATGTAAATCTTTCCAATGGAAGTATTTAGAGATCCGTTAATTTAAAGAAAAGCTATTGTGAAAGAAAACCAGGGTCTGCCTCTGTCCAACTCAATTAAGAATATTAGTTTCCTGGATGTCTCCGGCTTTAAGGTCGGTTCACACCAGGAATCACAGAGGACCATACTTGGTGTTCCTGTGCGATTCACATGTGGTTCAGTACGGTGTGATTTGAGCCCACTCATTTTGAAAGGGCTGAATTGCACCAAACCGCAGCAAAAGTAGTGCATGCAGTACTTTAAAAAACGCAGAGCAACTAGATCTCATGGTACTTCTGTACTATGCGATCCAGTACAGGCAAACGCACTGCATTTGCAACCTGCGTTTTGATTGTCATTAACTTAACATTGACACCTGCTGTAGATTGCAACTGTAGCACATTTTGGACATAAAAACGTGCATGGAAACAAGTATGTGCTTGTTTAAACCACCATTTCAGCATTCCAGATGCGTTTTTACATATGCAGTTACACACATTTTTAATATGTTTTCAATGCAGTCCAGTGCATTTTTTCCTTTTTTTTATATTTTGACACTTGAAAATTCTTATTTTCATTAGGACATTGTGCATTCTGGTGTAGTTACATCCATTTTGATGCATTCTGGACAGAATTAAAAAAAATCAGCTGGTTGTACTTTTGTTGAAAGCACTGAACTGAGCGCACTGGTGTGGCCATTGGAATACATGTCAAACACTGTGTATGCGGTTTGGATGCAGTTTAAAACACATTGGAAAGCACCTGGTGTGAACCAGCCCTTAAAGAGGAAGTGCAAAAAAAGAAAGCTAGTCCAAAGCCACTCTCTGGCATGGAGAGTGGCTTTGCCAGAGCAGCCATCACAACCAAAACCAAGTGGAAGGAAGATCATGGCACCATGAAATAAGGTGAGTAATACTGTGTGCTAGCTGGTCCTAATAGACTTTTCATGATGGGACAATTATGTTTCATTTGTAATGTGATCAGAGGTGGGCTTTAATAATATCTGAAACACTGGCAGGAACAAGCATGTCAATTAGAGAGTTATGTCCTGTACACACGATCGGACTTTGCGACAACAAAACTGTGGATTTTTGTTCGAAGGGTGTTGGCTCCAACTTGTCTTGCATACCCACGGTCACACAAATGTTGGCCAACAATTACGAACGTAGAGATGTACAAGAAGTACGTGATATCTCCATTACGAACGCTAGTTTTACAAGACCGGGCGCTTCCGGCTCCTACTTGATTCCGAGCATGCGTGGACTTTTGTCCGACGGACTTGTGCACACACAATCAGAAAGTCCGACAAGTTACATTTGTTGGCGGAAAATTTGAGAACCTGCTAGCCAACATTTGTTGGCGGAAAGTCCGCCAACAAATGTCCGATGGAGCATACACACGGTCGGACTTACCGCCAACAAGCTCACATCCAACATTTCCCGTCGGAAAATCCGATCGTGTGTACGTGGCATTAGAGTGAGGTCAGAACTCTTGATCTACATACTATGTATTTGTTTAAAGCTAGTGTCTCAAAGAACTGAAGCCATTGAATCGGCATGACATCCAGGCAGCTGGCATTTTCAAAAAGAGAAGTCAGCAAGGAAATCCTTTATATCCTCTCTCTAAAAGTTTCTTTTAACACTGAACGTTCTAAGCTCAATCAGGACTGGTTCTTTTCCCCATGGGAATCATTTCTTTCAGTGCTGACTCCATGTGGTGGTCAGTTAAAGGAACTCATTTACCATCACCTTGTAGAATTCGGCTGTAACAGAGGACCTTGAGAATACTTTGTGTTATAGAAGATTTAAATCTAATAGCTTCTAACATTTGGAAATTGGCTTTGGCAATAAAAGAAGTTGAAAGAATAAAATGTCAGCGTTGATCACAGCAACCAATCAGATCATACATTTCCATCTGCAAAAATAACAGTAACATTACTTACAAGGTCCGTCATTTTATTCATTTTATTATTTTAAGTATCACTGCAACCTTTGCTGCTTTTTTGTTTTACAGCATCTGTCCAGTCCACATTTTAAATTCAATTAGGATTTTTTTTTATTCCCTTATTGATGAGATGGCTATTTAATAAAGAGAATAACCAGAGTGATATGTCATGGCTATCTCTAGGCCTCAGCTTCCTGCTTCAGACTTTTTCATCATTTGATGGGCTTGTGGACACAGACTTTAGAGGCTCTAACTCCTCTTCCTTTGCCTTTTCTTGAGCTCGGGAGACCCAATGACTCCATCCTGAAAAGTAATGAAATTACATGTTACATTTCCTGTTCAATGTATGTTATTAAACTTTTCAGTACAAAATGTTACTTTTCTAAATGATGCTGAGCTAAATGATAAAATAAAACAAAGGTATAGAATTATATGTTGTTCATATCATTATTATTGTCCACATGCACGTATATGCTTTTGAATGAAGGTGCATTTCCAGCCAACAAGAGAAACCTTAACCACTTCCCGACCGCCGCACGACTATATACGTCCTAAGTTTGAACGGGGATATCGTTGTTATGGCAGCAGCTAGCTGCCATAACCCCGGTATCCCCGTTTTCGTGCGGCGGCCGGCTTTCAGATAAAAGTGGTCCCTGCGGCGGATTCGCCGCGAGATCACTTTTATCAGTGGCGGGAGAGGGCCCCCCCCCACCGCGATCCGGTGCCCTCCGCCGCTTACCGGAGCCGTCGGTAGCGGCGGAGGCGATCGCATCCTCTGCCGTGCTGTGTATAGAGACGAATGAGGCCAAGATGGCGCTCACTCGTCTCCATGACACTGCTGGGCGGAAGCGACGTCAAAACGTCACTTCCGTCCACGCCTCTTAAAGGCATATTTTTTCAAATGTCATTTTTCTAAATGACTTTTTTTTTTTTTTTTTTTTTTTATTGCATTTTAGTGTAAATATGAGATCTGAGTGTAAAAATAAATAAAATATTGTAAAATAAATAATAAAAATAAAAAAAAAATTTTTTAAAACCCCCCTGTCCCGACGAGCTCGCGCGCAGAAGCGAACGCATACGCGAGTAGCGCCCGCATATGAAAACGGTGGTCAAACCACACATGTGAGGTATCGCCGCGACCGGTAGAGCGAGAGCAATAATTCTAGCCCTAGACCTCCTCTGTAGCGCAAAATATGCAACCTGTAGAATTTTTTAAACGTCGCCTATGGAGATTTTTGAGGGTAAAAGTTTGACGCCATTCCACGAGCGGGCGCAATTTTCAAGCATGACATGTTGGGTATCAATTTACTCAGCGTAACATTATATTTCACAATATAAAAAAAAATTGGGATAACTTTACTGTTGTTTTATTTTTTTATTCAAAAAAGTGAATTTTTTCCAAAAAAAGTGCGCTTATAAGACCGCTGCGCAAATACGGTGCAAAAAAAAGTATTGCAATGACCGCCATTGTATTCTCTAGGGTGTTAGAAGAAAAACCATATATAATGTTTGGGGGTTCTAAGTAATTTTCTAGCAGAAAAACCTGTTTTAAACATGTAAACACCTAAAATCCAAAACGAGGCTGGTCTTAAAGTGGTTAAAGCTACCAATGCTTTATGGAACACTGATGCTGTGCTAAAATTAAAAATTTCACTTGATTCGCCTTACACTGAGGTCACTGTGATGCATTGCATCCACAGCACACACTGACCACCTTATAGAGCCAGTATGAAGGCAGTGGGGTCTACTTCCTGATGCCAGGGCTATGTAAGTTCCTTTTTCTCTCTCGCTTCCTCTACACATTGCTTTCTGGTTTAAAGCCTAAGTTTAGAAAATGTTTTTAAAAAATCAGCACAAGGAACAAGTGTTATTATTAATCCAATGTTTCCCTTGTGCTGCTGGCAGCTTAATTCCTTGTAATCTTCATCGTACGATGCACCAAACCCTGCGCTGTCATAATATTCTGGGTGATGGGGGTTAATAGAATGGAGGGCGCTCTAACAGGCACTCCTCAAGAATGCCCAACTATAGTATGTCTGCCCTTTTGGCCCAGCTTCACCATTCATAGAAGCCATAACCACAGCTTTCATGAGTGAAGCAAAATCTATGACTGGGGGGAGGGGAGGACTTTACAATCATCTGCCCATACTCCATTCATAGGCATCGAATGATGAAGATTGCAAGGAATTCAGAAGCCAGTAGCACAAGGGACAAGTTGGATTAACAGTAAATAATGTCCCTTGTGCTGATTTTGTTTTTTATTTTGTCTAAATTTAAAACGTAAGGAAACCCATTGATTTAACAGTTTCAAAAAACAGTTACATTCCCGGAATGTGCCGAGAAAGTAAGTGTCACATTGGTTGTGCTCTCAAGCAAACTGTTAAACTATCCAATGGCTGATTCATAGCTGATTGTGCAGCATCATAGCAGTTAAAGATCAAACAGAGACCAAGATGGCAGTTTCCTTGGCTGAAAACGCTGGGAGGGTTTACTTCCTGTTTAAGCTTTAAGATGCTTCTGAAATAATTTAGAATTCATTGACAGGGATAATTGACCCATAACAGATCTCTTTCTGATCACATTTGGCATGTTTTAATATGCTTTTGGATATCCTTACAGTTGTATAGGGAGAGAAGCAATTCTGATATGAACAAAAGCCCATCAACCACCCTTATTTAGGCTAAAGAATTTTAAATGGAATGCAACTTTAAGTGAAGGTTCCAGGTGGTGGATGTCAGCAGATATGTGCCCACTGACACCGGGCAACTGATCTGGTAAAATCGGATCGGATGACAATTAGATGGAAACGAACATGCAATTCATTTCCATCCGACCACTCCATAGAGGAGAGAGGGCTGTGACCATGTCCGCTCTGCATAGGAGAGTGGGCTGTGTTCGTGTCTGCTCTGCATAGCAGAGTAGACACGGACCTGCCATCTGCCTGCTCAGCAGGGATCAGTGAAGAGATCCCCCACCAAGCAGGCGGACCTGCTTGGATGGATCTGCTTCATCTGAAAGTGGCCTTATGCCGCGTACACACGGTCAGGATTTCCGTCAGAAAAAGTCCGATTGGAGTTTTTCATCGTGTTACCCTGAAAAATCTATATTTAAGATTTTTCATATCTCATAGATATGATGTGGGTTAAATGAGAGTTCCTTTCGACCAAGAGTGAAAGCTTCAAATATAATAACATTTATTAGGAAGCAGTTGAAAGTCTAGCTTATACACAATCATCTATCTATCGTCTTACACCAAGGAAGAAAATATTAGGTTGAAATAAAGTATTTACATGAAGGAATACAGGGTATATTCCTCAATACAGTAATATGCACACATATTTAGTTACAAGTAAAATGGCATTCCTTTCCCATAATTACCCATCCTTACCAAAGTTCCTTTCAGCTTGCTGGTCTATCAGAAAGAGAGCGATACCTCCCCCTTGGCTCTGAGTATATCAAACCAGGCTGATGTCTCATTGGTTGGCCTAGCTTGGATCATGATTGGGGGGCTTACTCCATAAGTCGGCCCCCTTTCATGCAAATCCTTGTGACTATGCTGGCCAAGTGAGTTAAATGAATTTCCCCAGGAAGTTAGGTCCAATGCCTATCCCAGCATGGGATCTTTTGAAAGGAGTAGGTGTAAAACAATGGAATTGGCTCTCCACCCTTTCATAGATGCCAGCTAAATGAAATATATTCATTATTACAATATTTTACAGTTATTAATGGAGATTTCACATAAACTCATAAGGCAACAATCGTATATTCCGACCGTGTGTATGCCCCATCAGACTTTTTTCCGTCGAAAATTCAGACAGACTTAGATAGAGAACGTGTTCTATATTTTTCTGACAGAATAAGGGTGGCGCACTGGCTATCGAACTTCCTTTTTCTAGTGCCATTGTACGTGTTGTACGTCACCGCGTTCTTGGCGGTCGGAATTTGGTGTGACCATGTGTATGCAAGATAGCTTGAGTGGAATTCCGTCGGAGTTTATTCCGACAGCAAAACCGATCGTGTGTACAGGGCATAAGGCACAATTCAGGAAGCTCCACACCAGGATAAGTACCTTTTTTATCAGCCATGTAAAGTGTATTTTTGTACGGAAAAACTGTCACTTTTTAAAAATAAGGATCCTATTTCCGGTGTTCTAGATTTGTGAATCGCACCTATACTAACCAATCAGTTCTGAAAGTAACAGCTGCATTCTGAGATTTGAATCTGTGAGCTATTACTAAAGTCTACTTCTCTTTACACCACTGCTCATTAACACTAAATGGTAGCCTAAGGAGACATTGTCACCTTGCCCGTTCAGGGTACAGTCACGATGTCTGTGTAAAAGGGCCCTCTGATCCATGTACAGTATGCTCAAATTACCAGCGCTCTGCTGCTCCTTCTTTCATCACAGTCAGCACAAAAATCCTCAATGTTGGCAGAAGTCAGACACTAGGGGGAATGATGACATCAGTCCCTCTGTCACGTGACAGTGCTCATACCTAGTGGTTGGTTGTTAGACCTGAGCACTGTCACATGGGAGGAGAACAAATGGCACATCTTCCTCCTATACCCAAAAGCACTTATACCATAAAGCAATCGCAAAATATTAGCACTCTGTTAAGACCACTCTATAGCTTTTCAATTTTTTTTTTCATTTCAATTCAACTTATTAAGTTGATGAAATATTACTTTTAAATGATCATCATCAGTATGACCAGGATGTATATTTAAGCTACATGCTCACCTATGATGCAATAAAAACATAGTACCATAGAAATGCAATGTACATATAGGATATAATTCCCCAATCTTCTTACCTTTGGGTCGTTTATAAAGTTTGTGTGCATTTTCTTTGTCACCAGGCTCCTCCTCATTAATGCAGGACATATTCTCTCCAAATGATTCCCACTGTATTTCTTCCACCCTATAGTGTAGCAATATAAGATATATGATTTGTCTGATAGTTCAGAGAGTAATCTCTAACAAAACATAGTATATGTAAGTATTGTGTGGGTAAAACTAGCAAAAACATACCTGTGTGTTGAACGGAGAAAAGGGAGTATAATTGAGGGTGGTTGGGGCGGGGCAGACATATTATTTGTACATAGATGGACAAGGGCCTTCTGGGAACTCAATGGTCCATTTTTAATAGATGTGGGTCACATAGAAGCTGGGACCCCCTCCCACTGTCTCATAGACTTTAACAATGCTCATTTTTTTCTAGCTGTTGTTCCATGCATAGTGAATATAATGAATAAGGCTTTTTATTTGGCCAGCAGTTGAATGGAGGTCCTAAAAATTGGATTAGATAAGAGAGTCACTACACTGATTCTGTTTGCCACTGGGGTTGGAAATTACAGATGACTAGGCTTATTCTGTAGACAAGGAAAGAACAATCATAATGTTCACAGAGTAATATTCCATATCAACCAATTATATTTCTTATTACTGTAGCAGTACCCCTGCAGGAGCCGCTGGTTATTTGGGTCTATTTCTCCCATTCACAGCATGCACAGCCAGGCACACAGCATTTTCAGCGTTCTTCCTTTGGCTCAAGGATCACTCTAGGGGTTTCTTTTTGTGTTTTTATGGGTTTCTTTTTGTGTTTTTATTGAAGAACAATCAACTTGGATGGAGATAAGGAGCATAGGATACCCCAGAGCAGTAAAACGTGAACTTGAACAACTTGAGGACTACTATATTTCCGGCTGATGTGCACAATTCTTGAAATCTTTGTCTGCACTTTCCCAACAAAGTATTTAGCTGCATATGACCTGTACTTCACTCACAGTCTCAAGTACCTCACTTTCACCCTTGCAGAACTGGGGTCTTGTACGCACTCAGCCATCAGGATCATTGCTTGCCTCCTGGCGATAACCCTTCAGGCTCTTTCTAGTGATAGAGATGTAGACTCACACTGTCTCTTGGACAACTTGTCTCTCTCCCACAGCTTCCCACCAACTCTTTCCCATGTGCTTTCTCCTGACCCTCTGAATTCTTGGGTTGCTTTGCAAATAGGCCCCCCAGCTAAGCTTAGCTGGGACCGCGTGTCTTTCCTGCCTTCTGCCTAGGAGGGCAAGGCCCTCAACAGGGGTCTCGTCCAGCAGGCTGGCCTCAGGAACACTGCCCTACACCCACATACTGCAAGCTGCCTTTGCTGGACAGGACTCAGACTATTTATGGACTTCTGCACCTTCTGGGCACATCTCCCCAGGGATCGGCTGAAGTCCCATAAATACTCAGATTGCAGTCTCTGCCCTCCCACTATGCTCTAGAATTCTCTAGAAGAAAAGGGGGAATAGCAGAGCAGCAGCCTGTGAAACTCTGTGCAGCTCCAGTTATTCAACCTCTGCTCCACTGATTACAGAGTAGATAAAACTAAATGTTTTTTAGCAGCCTATTCTAACTAGGCGGGTGTCACATTACCATTGCAGATGAGTTAGAATTGGTTGCTATGGGTTACTACAATTTGCAGATTACAACTCCAGGATTATTTTAAACAGGCCTGTGATAGTTGAGGGGAAGGTGATTATTATAATACTATTAATATACTGTATAGCATGTAAGAAATTGATGATAGATGGTGTATATGCACAGTAGCATTTACTAAAACTGGAGAGTGCAAACAAAATATGGTGCAGCTCTGCATAGAAACCAATCAGCTTCCAGGTTTCTTTGTCAAAGCTTAATTGAACAAGCTGACGTGAGAAACTGATTGGCTACCATGCACAGCTGCACCAGATTTTGCACTCTTCAGTTTTAGTAAATCAACCCCATAGAGTAATAATAGAAGATGATGGTGATTATATTAGCCCCACATATTATAGACTATATAGTAAAATATACAGGAGGATCCAATAATAATAAAAGTTAATTGGGGTTCTAATGATTATTTTTTTTTTATTTATGGTACACATGAAAGGTAACTTCTGCCTAAGCAACTATTATATGATACTTCGTTTGACTTGCCAAAGCTTGTGAAAAGTTTATATAGGATAGAGTTCTTTTCAACCCTCTTCCCATCATTAGCTGAGCAACATACAGAAATATCTGTAAAAGAGATGTGTATTTTCCATACACAGCATTCGGTTTGCTGAGAGGTGTGTTCAGTTTTAAAATCGTCCACTGACGAATCGTCTAGGTCTTCCTCAGGAAGTGGCCTATGGATTTGATTGCCCAGCTTGTCCACATCCCATAATTTTTGACTGGGATTCCTCTCTCTTTTAATTATTATGTATTCAACAGCATAGGAGAGAGTGTAGAAAGCAGAAATAATAGGGAAAAGTGATCCAGTGCAAGATTTTGCTGCTAGAGTACCCAAAACTTTATATAAAAAGTCAATTAATCTGTTCCACCAAAGTCCACCTAAAGCTAAAATATTGGTTTTATATGGGCTGACCCTTCAACAATGACAATAATGCCCATCATTGTAATTTCCTCTTTAGTTTAGTTCAGCCAGAGTGGTTTAATGCCTTCCGTTAATACATATATGTGTTATTATTTGTTCTTACCTAAAGCACCATCTTTTATCTAGCTTTCCATCAGGCTTTGACCCCACTGTAAGCAAGCGGCCAGACCTAAACTTTTCCTTAAGGCGCTTAGGCAGGAACCTCTCAATATCCAGGATTGTTGCGGCTCTCTGTGAAATAATAATAAAAAGTTTTAAAAAAAAACTACAGAATACAACTTTATTAATGGTCCCAAAAGCAATAGCAAATATCACAGCTGAGCATCCTTATTCCTAACTCAGCACTTTTGATTATATGTAAATGATTTGTGTTTATATGTATCTGTGTTCTCCTCTTTGGGCAAATTGTCCTTGAACCTAAACAGTTCTTAACCACTTGACCTACAAATGTTATACCCCCCCCCCCCCTTTATGACCAGGCCATTTTTTGCAATACAGCACTGCGTTACTTTAACTGACAATTGCGCAGTCGTGCAAATAAATAACACTTATGTCACTTTTTTCCCGCAAATAGAGCTTTCTTCTGGTGGTATTTGATCACCTCTGCATTTTTTTTTTGTGCTATAAACAAAAAAAAATGACAATTTTGAAAAAAAAAACAACATTTTTTACTTTCTGCTATAAAACATACCCAATAAAAAATGTAAAAAATCTAATTTCTTCATCAATTTAGGCTAATATTTATTCTGCTACATAGTTTTGGTAAAAAAAATCCCAATAAGCGTATATTAATTGGTTTGCGCAAAAGTTATAGCATCTACAAACTATGGGATATATTTATGGAATTTTTATTTATTTAATTTTTTTTACTAGTAATGACTTATCAGTGACTTATATTGGGACTGCGATATTGTGGCAGACAAATTGGACACTAATTGACACTTTTGACACTTTTTGGGCACCAGTGACACTAATACAGTGATCAGTGCTAAAAAAATATGCACTGTCACTGTACTAATGACACTGGCTGGGAAAGGGTTAAACATCTAGGGCAGGGGTCCTCAAACTACGGCCCTCCAGTCATTCAGGAACTACAATTCTCATCATGCCTAGTCATGTCTGTAAATGTCAGAGTTTTACAATGCCTCATGGGACTTGTAGTTCTGCAACAGCTGGAGGGCCGTAGTTTGAAGATCCCTGATCTAGGGGAATGAAAGGGTTAACTGTGAGCCCAGGGCAGCCATCAGAAATTTTTGCTTGGCCCTTTCACAGCTTTAGGCCTGCCCCCCCCCCCCAAGCCTGACCACCAACTTTCCCCAGAGCTTGCCCACAGGCCATCCTACCAAATCCGCACACTGGCCACCTCACCTGTACGCACTCAGCCCCCCTCACACCTGTATATATGTTACCCCCCCCCACACACACACACCTGCATATATGTCAGCCCCCCCACTGTGTTCAGGGACCCAGGACCCCATACAGCCACCAGGGACCCGGCACAGCCTCCAGGGATCCAGGACCCTGCACAACCACCAGGGACCCCACACAGCCACCAGGGACCCGGCACAGCCACCAGGGATCCAGGACCCTGAAAAGCCATCAGGGACCCCGCACAGCCACCAAGGACCCCGCACAACCACCAGGGACCCCGCACAGCCACCAGGGACCCCGCACAGCCACCAGGGACCTCGCACAGCCACCAAGGACCCCGCACAACCACCAGGGACCCTGCACAGCCACCAGGGACCCCGCACAACCACCAGGGACCCCGCACAGCCACCAAGGACCCCGAACAGCCACCAAGGACCCCGCACAGCCACCAAGGACCCCGCACAACCACCAGGGACCCCGCACAACCACCAGGGACCCCGCACAGCCACCAGGGACCCCGCACAGGGACCCCACACAACCACCAGGGACCCCGCACAGCCACCCGGGACCCCACACAGGGACCCCACACAACCACCAGGGACCCCACACAGCCACCAGGAACCCCGCACAGCCACCAGGAACCCCGCACAGCCACCAGGAACCCCGCACAGCCACTAGAGACCCCGCACAACCACCAGTGACCCTGCACAGGGACACTGCACAGCCACCAGGAACCCCGCACAGCCACCAGGGACCCTGCACAGCCACCAGGGACCCCGCATAACCACCAGGGGCCCAGAATAGCCACTTGAGAAGGAAGGGGTGGGAGAATTTTAGATGGAGGGGGGCGCTTGATTTTAATCTTGCCTGGGGCAGCATAACACCAAAATACACCACTGCATACACAAATCTGTACACACACAAGGCTCTGGCCCCTCTCTGTACACAAACAGCCCCCCTCCCTTTTCCTCACAGCCCCTACTTGTAAAGAAGATCTTCCTACCAAGACCCAGGTCGTTTTCACATAGCTGACAAGCTCAGTACAAATCACACGAACAGTGAACATGCACATAGTAGCCAGAGGTGGCAGTAAAGAGCTCGATGTCGGAGCTCAGTGTCAGTGACACAAGAACAGCAGAAGCTGGGAGACCATTTGTGTAAAGCACAGCACGGCTCCCCTCCACCCACCGTTCCTGCCTTCTTCTGCTTTTAGTAGGGGAAGGTATTGATCCATGTTCCTTCTTTGCAGGAACACAGGACCAATGCCTCCCCTACTGACAGAACAGTGATCTGCCTTGTTTACATAGCCTAATGATTAGCGGGTGCCGGCGGACATTGAGAGTAAGAAAAAATACAAAATTTTGAATAGTCACCTGAACAAGAATAAAGAGGATATCTTCCCATGGGCACCAGTGACAACTTTCTAACCCACACTTTGGAGAGATTTTCTTTCACTTCCTGTCAAATCTGCTGGACAGGAAGTATATGGAAATCTGCCTGATTTGACAAAAATGGCAAAAAAACTTGACAGGGGTTTTAACTACTCCCTACTCTATGAAAAACTAAAAACATGTTTTGGCTTTGCATATACTGTAAAGGATAAGAACACTTTTAAGCAAATGCCATTATCCTTGTTGCCCCATCCCCAGCCTAAAGCAATCCACCCTTCCCCTCCCTGTTTGAATAATTACTTTCGTTCTACAGCAGTTTACATTTATGCACTCACAGAAAAATGATCTGTGCTGACAGAGCAGGTCCTTTAGAAGTCAATGGGGATCTACAGAAGTTTATTTGCAAATTATGTAAACATTGAAGGGGCCATGGGCTGAAGTGCAACTAGTGAGAGGGTAATTTTGGGGGTCAAAAAAGGATCAGTTCACTTTGTTTAAAAAGGATCAGTGCACTTTGTTTAAAAGAGCACTTATCCTTTAAATACTGTAGGGCCGGCTGTAATTATAGATTTGCAAATGTAGTTTTGTGGTATAAAAACAGAAGATTAAAGGAAAGACTGAAAAAATGCAATTACAGAACAAAATACAAATGCAAAGCTATGACTTTTATTAGATTCGTTCTCCCGAAAATAGTCATGTGATTATCTGAAGAACTGTACTGAAATCAGAGAAATATTTGCTTACGGACAACCAGCACCAGGTCCCAAGCAGGATACTACCTGCATAAAGTTTGCATGTTCTCCCTATGCTTGTGTGGGTTTCCTTCCTGTACTCTAGTTTCCTACCAAACACCAAAGTCATGCTGGAGGTTAATGGCCTCCTGTCCAAATTGGCCCCAGTATGTGTATGCATGCAGGTGAGGTAGGGGCCTTAGATTGTAAGGGCAGGGACTGATGTGAATATTCAATATGTAAAGAGATGCCAAAAATTGTCGGCACTTTATAAATACCTGTAAAAATAATAATAATAATTACAGGAGACAATTACTTCAACCTAAAGTGGTTGTAAACCCAGAGTGACCGGTGACATGTCGTCTCGGAGTTATCTCCTGGATTAGCAGGCTCCGGTGCTGTGATTGGCCAGAGCAGCGATGACATGATGCGCTTGCATGGCATAACAGCTAAGGAAATGGCACGAGCGAGCCGTTTTTTCAGTGCGCATGTGTCGATAATGTTGGCACAAGCGGATACAGTGAATATCTCCTAAACGGTGCAAGCATAGGAGAAATTCACGGTACCTACAGGTAAGCCTTATTATAGGCTTACCTGTAGGTAAAAGTGGTTATTCAGGGTTTACAACCACTTTAACAGCTGTGTACATTGATAATACATTCATCTACTGACAAGTTGGTTTACCACTGAACATTGCCTGTCACATTTCCAGTGCCAGCCATTATAATCCTGTCTCCCATCAGGATTCTGTTTACTGCTTGATGTTCATGAATGCAGTTTGGCTCTGTGCCTTCTGCCCTAACATTTTCTAGTCATCTTGTTGTAGACTGCGTTATTCAGGCACTCCATTATTTGCAAACTTACTTAGTGGCTGGCTGTCTGTACAGAGAAACCACAGATCTTGCAAGAACATGGAAGGAAAAAAACTTGACATCCCTTTTTCCTCTGTAGGCTGCACCCAGTTCCCTTAAGCCTCAGAGTCTGTCACTAGTAATAACAAAGGCAGAAGTGACCTCAAATGCAGTCAGATTGGAAGCAGACAATCATTACTTGTGGGTTAGTTCAGAAACCTAAGAATTTTAAACTATGACTGTATCATGTTGATTTGTTGGAAGTGATTAAAGGTAATGTTATGGCTGTGTTTGACTTAAAGAAATCAACCCACCTGTAATTTCCATACGCTCTTGCTTTCATTAGAGACTTTATTTACCGTTTCACTCATTAAAGCAATGAGCATATTCAGAAGAAGAACATAGGTGAGTACCACATACAAGATCAGCAGAAACATGAAAAAGTGCTTGAACTTTAGGTCTTCGTTGAACTCCAGGTCTCCCATGCCAATAGTAAATTTGAAGAGCTCCAAGGTAGCGATGTAAAGACCTGAATATGAGGTTCCTGCTTCTTTTTTTCCATCATCAGTGCTATTCTCAGCCTTCTGAGGAGCTTCACCAATAAGTGTTACCAAAGCTGCGAAAAAAATATATGTCTTATATCATCTATATTTAAAATTATACAAACATGATATAAAAATAGTCAGCAGTAGAGTTGGGGCGAGCAGTTCGGGCTGAGCAAACGTTCGGCACGTTCAGCCAACACCCGAAATTGCGGAGCGCTCTGTGGGATGTTTGCCCACTGAGTGCCCCACAATGCACTGCGCACTTGAGTTCTGCGGGCAGGGGGTTTATCAAAATCTGGAAGCCTCCTTTAACAAGGGGGCCCCCAGATCCTGCCTCCCCAATGCGAATGAGTAGGGGTACATTGTACCCCTACTCATTCACCAAAAAAAAGTGTCAATAAGAAATAAAAACACACGCAAAATTTTTAACAATTTCTTTATTAAAAATAAAAAAAAAATGTCCCCCAATGTAGATCCATAATCAATCACACCGCCCACCACCACCGTCAGACCCCAAAAAAAGAACAAAAAAATTTTTACGCCAGCGACGAAGGCTAACCGCCGACTACTTGCTCCACCATTTGACATTTCTTATATAGGTAAGGGGCGGGGCCACCTGGCAACGTCACCTAGTTTCACCGCCCCTTGTGACATCACCGACCCAGCAATGCACCCCCCATGTTGGGAGCATGTGGCCTGGTATGGTTCAGGAGGGGGGGGTCTTTCCTGACCTGCCAGACTGCATGCTCGGATAAGGGTCTGGTATAGATTTTGTGCGCCTTTATTAAACATTTTTGTATTGCTGACAAAGGAATTGTATTGCCGGAAATTTAAATGTCTTTTTTTTTTCTGTATAAATGTCAGTTTTGCTGCAGCAGGTTCTATGCATGGTACAGATGCTCCACTTTACAGGCAGATTAAGGGGACCCCCAGGCACTAAGGAATTTTACATTTTTATTGTTTCATTTTAAGTCTCAATAAAATCACTTCTCCTGTAAAAACAATCTTTTTAAAAAAAAAATTGCATTGATACGTGTCCCCCAGGGCAGTCCCTGGCCCCCATACCCTTCTTATGGCCAATAACTTGTAAAAGGTTGTGTTTATAAGTTTACATACCCTGGCAGAATTTATGATTTCTTGGCCATTTTTCAGAGAATATGAATGATAACACAAAAACATTTCTTTCGCTCATGGTTAGTGTTTGGCTGAAGAACAAAGAAAAGTTTTTGTGTTATCATTCATATTCTCTGAAAAATGGCCAAGAAATCATAAATTCTGCCAGGGTATGTAAACTTATGAGCACAGCTGTATAAGCTTTCAAAATGGGGACTTTTGGTTTTTCAAGTTCAGGTCCCATAGACTTTAATAGAGTTTGCGGCTTGGGTCAGAATTTTTTATATGTTTGGGAGCTCTGGTGTGAACCGTATCGGTGGGTTTTCGGTCCAACTCTAGGCAGCAGTGCACCTCTTACTGTTTTGTGTTATTTCATGTTTTTGTCTAAATATTCCTGATGTACTATTTCTTTTGTTGTATTTTTGAGGAAAATATTAATAAAGCATTATGGAAAACAAAATATTTAACAGTGAGAGCATGCACAATGATGCTGTCCCCCTTTGGGGCAGACTTAGATGGCAGAGTTTATTAAGTGTCTTGCGCTGGCTCAATTTTATTACATATTAATTTAATTACATTTTTTGTCACAGAAAGGTTCATCTCGAGTTGCACTTTAAAACTTAACACCAGCCAAAACTTTTATTTCTTGATAGATAATTGGGAATTTTTAGAAACATACATTTCATTTATTTAAATTTTTGATTTATGAATTTGCCTTTCCCTAAACAACAAGGCCAAGAGTGACATCTACTGGTTACAACCACGAATAGTAAGCAAGGAATTGCATGGCATTCCACTTTTGAAAATAAAGCACTGTTATAAAGAACTGACACATATAATTGTTTCCTTACAAAGATTTTCTAAATATATTTATAAATAGAACTTCCCGGTATATGATAAATACCTGCTGCAAAACCGAAGAGGAAGACTAGGTAGACCAGGAGGAAACGTAGCATGTCACGCAGGATGGTCTGTAACACAATAGTACATTTTTATTATTCTTTTCACCCTTTATGCAAGCATTTTTGATGTTTGTTATTACTGATTTTTATTTACATGTATACACATTTTTAAAACATTTTTTTAAAAATGTAAAAAACTGACCCTTACTCACAGGCCTAGGGAACAAGACGTACAGTATGTGCCCATGTTGCTTATGAGGGGGAAGCAAGTAAACAGCTCCCTGCCACCCTGTTTACCAGCTTGAATGCCTTTCAGCATTGGAGAGTGCTTTGAGCTGGGTGCACCTCTTAACGCTTCATGCCTTGCTAAGCTGTTGGGCTATTTGGCACCACCAGTGTACAGGAAAAGATGCTGCAATGATAGGGTTTATGTTCCACCAATAACAGAAAAAGAAATGACTCCTGCGCACAAGTGGGCAACCAGACAGATGGTAAAATGACACAGGCCTTGCTGCCCTCAAGGATGGGGAATCCTAGCAGACAAAGAAATAAAAAGAGAGAGGGGCGCACCGGCCATGTGCATTATCTTATGTAAAATATTTGTTGAATAAAATGATAAAAGAAATTACTCACAAGCAGTTGTGAAGCCGGGTGCAGTAAGAATCAAGCACAGACTAGCAGCAAGCGGTTACTATGATGAGCGAAACCTTCCAAAGGTCTTAGAGGAACATACAGGCATCACTACCAGCTAACGCGTTTCGAAGGGCACGTCCCTTCTTCATCAGAGCTCAGCAGTGAACCCTCCTTCAGTAGTCCCTTTATAAATAGTGCCAAAAAAGGCACAATCAGTGGATTAGGGAGGGCACATGGGGCCCCTCCCCCTCAATGGATCCCTCCCTCCTAGGCTCCTCAATTATTCAAGCAGATAGACGAAAATTAAAATTGATAGAAAATAAAAAATTAATAGAAAATAAATAAATATAAATAAATACATGTGAGTATCAATGTGGTTAAATGCTACCGAAGGCAAGGGTTACCCGTGGGGAAACATAGCATACACACACAGTGATAGATGATAGCATGTTGAGCACAAAAGGGTGCAGAGTGGCATAGACTATGCGAACCTGTTGATAGGGGGACGAGCCATATGGCTAGCAGACTATCGTATGCAAGTGGACACTGTACCTTCAGTGTCCGATCTGATCCCTGTACATGCGAGCGGCTCGCTGATCATTTCCGGGTAGTGTATCCGTGCTGGAACGCACGCCAGTGCGCGTCACTTCCTCAGTGTCTGTTGTCGCCCACCAGTGACGTAGGCAGCAAGGAATTGCACGGCGCCATGTTGCTAGGGGCAGACTTCCGAGGGGACATAGCTAAATAAAGTATAGGATCCACCTGACGTCAGCCTGATCATGCATCTGCCTTACAGACAGTGACTGCGCCAATCAAGGGGCCCCAATTTACATCCTTGGCATCTTTCTTTTGGGGCCCCTTGATTGGCGCAGTCACTGTCTGTAAGGCAGATGCATGGTCAGGCTGACGGAACCATACTGTGCATGTGCGAGGCCCCACTCCTCTCTCTTACTGGCCCAGCGACAAGGGAAGGAGGAGGAGGGAACCCCGCGGTGATGTCACGGGCCTAGGCCCAGGCTCCCAAAGTGGGAACAGGATACCTGTCAAAGACAGGTGTCCTGTCCCCCCCCCCCAAAAGGTGGCAATTGTGACACCGGAGGGGAAGAGGAGACAAATGAGCGGAAGTTCCACTTTTGGGTGGAACTCCGCTTTAATTTTGCAGGTCAGAAAAAAAAATGGTGCTTTACTTCCTCTTTGAGACAAGAAAAGGGGGGGGGGGGGTAAGATAGTCCCATGGGCACCAAGAGTTGTGTAGCTGAAGACTCCAATGTTGGCAATCCACCCTGGAGGTTCCACACTGCCATCTACTGGTGCAGCTTCTGCCACATTTGTGACTGAAGAAAGCAGGCATAATGCCACCTCTGGAGAGGACATTTTAGGCTCTGGGCTCCAGGAAGCTGAAAGAAATAATTTAATGTATCTACACAGCCAGCTATATCCAGGTTTGAGTTTTCTTTTTACTTTTTATCTATATGGATATATTTTTCCAGCTAAATGTAGCATTCTGTATAATGAAGATTGCGTGTATTTTCCACCAGAGGGCAGACAAACCTTGGAAGTAGCAAATAATTACATTTTCAAATGTTTAAACCGCAAGGAATATTCAAGTAATGTGCTTTGTAAACTTATTACACTGCTGTTTATAAAAGTGGAATTTGGTGCTCCTTTCTTTAGTACATGTTCATATGTCTTTGTTTGATACCTTATGTTATTTAACTGCATTTAGTAACATTAAAAAGAGATATATGGTAATATCATGCATAATGATATACATACATATTATAGTCACAGCTATGACCATTATATCTTTGCCCGCATTTTGTTTATTTGTAACACTTTAAAAAAAGGGAAAGTCATGAATGCCATTTTGTTTATTTTATAACAGTAACTAAAAATCCTAGTGCCCGACTTTGTGGCTGTATCTCACCAAGACAGATCTAAGGACACTGGGTTATGATAGAGCTTGGTGTCAAACTATATAGATATCAAGAATGATATCTGAGTGTATTGGCGTAATGGAGACAGTTTTTTAATTTTATTTTTTTTTACCCAAACAATTACTGTATGCTGAGATCTGAAAACACCCCGCAGATGAATAGTGGCGCTACTCCCCTGGTTGTGGGAGTGAAACAAGCAATAAAAAACACCCTAGTGTTAATGAGTGAATTAAATGTGCTCTAAATAACAATGGATGGATCCTAAACACACATGTAAATGAAAAATGATGAAACAAAACATAAATAAGAGCACCAATCAATGATGTTCTACCAGCCACCCTAAATTCATCTATAGACGGGCACCAAATTTTGGCCATAGGGTGGTTAGGAAGATCCTTAATCAACCAGACCACCAGACCATAAAAATTGATCTAAAGGGGTTTTTCTCTTGCAGGAATTGCATTTGTTGTAGAACGGTCCAGGTTAGACATAGAGGTATGACCGAAATCACTAATGTTGATAATGACACCTTTAATATTAGGGAGTTCATTACGTGTAACACTTCTTTTGTGGTCTACCTCTTGTGGTGCCCTTGTGGGTTACACTATGTGGGACGTACCAAGAGATTATTGAGGGTGCAGATTGCTGAGCATTTGGCCAACATTAAAAAGGGCTTTCAATATCACAGTGTGTCTCTCCATTTCAAGGAGAGGCACAATCAGAATTCAAGTTTACTACAATTTTGTGGTATAGATGTGGTACACCAATCTTGGAGGGGTTCCAATCGGGTTAGAGACCTCTCTCAGAGAGAAACCCGATGGATCTTCCAGCTCAAGAGTTTGTTCCCGAGAGGAATGAACATTGAGCTGGATCTGAACTGCTTTATCAGCAACTCCTAATTATTTCCATCATATTTTTCATCAGTTTTTTGATTGGGGCATTACACATCAGGATAGTGACTAGGCCCTTTTCTGAGTACCATGATCTATTGGTTTAAGCTTTGAGATATGGAGTCATCACATATGGAGTGGTTGGGGACAGGGCCAGTACAAGGCAGGGGCGGCAGGAGCACGTGCCCTGGGCGGTACCATTTGCAATGGGGGGGGGGGCGCAGCCTGCAGCCACGGCCACCGCCCACCAGTGTATTTGTGAAAGTGACCTACGTTTCATAATGTCAGCGCCCAGCGGCTCTGTATAATTGCGCTCTGCCTCCTGCATGATCCCTAAATTCCGGACATCAGCACAACTTCTCTGTGTCACTCATGGCCGGAGGCGAGGGAGGACGCAGAGGAGCGCAGGGAGCTGTGTCGGAGTTGGCGCGCTGTTACCTCGAGGAGTCGAGGAGCTGAGGAGCTGCTGCCTGCCTGGCTGGCTGTCTTTACTAGTGTAGCTGCTGCTGGATTCTGGAGACTGGAAGGAAGCTAAGGTAGAAGATTTAGATTGCAGTGTGTGCCAGTGTTCTGACTGAACTTGTGTAAAAGTACTAAAAAAACAGATTAATAAATGGCTGGATTGGGGGAGGGGAGGAGGCTGAGGCGAGGTTAACCACTTAACAACCGGCCCATAGCCCACAACACTGTGAAATACTCTGCAATACCCCACGACACTGTGCAAAACTCTGCAATACCCCACAATACTGTGCAATACTCTGCAATACCCCACAATACTGTGCAATACTCTGCAATACCCCACAATACTGTGCAATACTCTGCAATACTCCACAACACTGTGCAATACTCTGCAATACCCCGCAATACTCTGCAATACCCCACAATACTGTGCAATACTCTACAATACCCTGCAATACCCACAACACTGTGCAATACTCTGCAATACCCCACAATACTGTGCAATACTCTGCAATACTCCACAATACTGTGCAATACTCTGCAATACCCTGCAATACTCTGCAATACCCCGCAATACTGTGCAATACTCTGCAATACCCCGCAACACTGTGCAATACTCCGCAATACTCTGCAATACCCCACAATACTGTGCAATACTCTGCAATACCCTGCAATACTCCGCAATACTCCGCAAAAAACAGATTAATAAATGGCTGGATTGGGGGAGGGGAGGAGGCTGAGGCGAGGTTAACAAATTAACAACCGGCCCATAGCCCAAAACACTGTGCAAAACTCTGCAATACCCCACAATACTGTGCAATACTCTGCAATACTCCACAACACTGTGCAATACTCTGCAATACCCCACAATACTGTGCAATACTCTGCAATACCCCACAATACTGTGCAATACTCTGCAATACCCCACAACACTGTGCAATACTCTGCAATACCCCGCAATACTGTGCAATACTCTGCAATACCCTGCAATACTCCGCAATACTCTGCAATACCCACAACACTGTGCAATACTCTGCAATACCCCACAATACTCTGCAATACTCTGCAATACTCCACAATACTGTGCAATACTCTGCAATACCCTGCAATACTCTGCAATACCCCGCAATACTGTGCAATACTCTGCAATACCCCGCAACACTGTGCAATACCCCGCAATACCCTACAATACTGTGCAATACCCTGCAATACTGTGCAATACCCCGCAATACTCTGCAATACCCCGCAATACTCCGCAATACCCTGCAATACTCTGCAATACTCTGCAATACCCCGCAATACTCCGCAATACTCTGCAATACCCCACAACACTGTGCAAAACTCTGCAATACCCCACAATACTCTGCAATACCCCACAATACTGTGCAATACCCAGCAATACTCTGCAATACCCCGCAATACCCTACAATACTGTGCAATACTCTGCAATACCCCACAACACTGTGCAATACTCTGCAATACCCCGCAATACTCTGCAATACCCCACAATACTGTGCAATACTCTACAATACCCCGCAGTACTCTGCAATACCCCACAATACTGTGCAATACTCTGCAATACCCTGAAATACTCTGCAATACCCCACAACACTGTGCAATACTCTGCAATACCCTGCAATACTCTGAAATACCCCACAATACTGTGCAATACCCCACAATACCCCGCAATACTCTGCCATACCCAGCAATACTCGGTGATACCCAGCCATACCCAGTCATACTCGGCAATACCATGCCATACCCAGCCATGCTCAGCCATACTCTGCGATACCCCGCCATACCCAGCCATACTCTGCAATACTCGGTGATACCCAGCCATACTCAGCCATACCCAGCCATACTCAGCCATACCCAGCCATGCTCGGCCATACCCAGCCATGCTCGGCCATACCCAGCCATGCTCAGCCATACCCAGCCATGCTCAGCCATACTCGGCCATGCTCAGCCATACTCGGCTGTACTTGGCCTCTGTATGTGGCCAGGCTGTGGAAGTCTCACACATTTCTTTCTCTCCTTCCATCTTCTCTTTTCTTTCTTTCTTTCTTTCTTTCTTTCTTTCTTTCTTTCTTTCTTTCTTTCTTTCTTTCTTTCTTTCTTTCTTTCTTTCTTTCTTTCTTTCTTTCTTTCTTTCTTTCTTTCTTTCTTTCTTCCTTTCTTTCTTTCTCCACACATACCGCTTAGAATTAAGGCTAAAAAGTTCTATCTTGGTCTCATCAGACCAAAGCATCTTATTTCTCACCATCTTGGAGTCCTTCAGGTGTTTTTTTAGCAAACTCCATGCGGGATTTCATGTGTCTTGCACTGAGGAGAGGATTCCGTCGGGCCACTCTGCCATAAAGCCCCAACTGGTGGAGGGCTTCAGTGATGGTTGACTTTCTACAACTTTCTCCCATCTCCCAACTCTCTCTGGAGAGTTGCTCTCTAGGAACCTTAAGTGCAGCAGAAATGTTTTTGTAACCTTGGCCAGATCTGTGCCTTGCCACAATTCTGTCTCTAAGCTCTTCAGGCAGTTCCTTTGACCTCATGATTCTCATTTGCTCTGACATGCACTGTGAGCTGTAAGGTCTTATACAAACAGGTGTGTGGCTTTCCTAATCAAGTCCAATCAGTAAAATCAAACACAGCTGGGCTCAAATGAAGGTGTAGAACCATCTCAAGGATGATCAGAAGAAATGGACAGCACCTGAGTTAAATATATGAGTGTCACAGCAAAGGGTCTGAATACTTAGGACCATGTGATATTTCAGTTTTTCTTTTTTAATAAATCTGCAAAAATGTCAAAAATTCTGTGTTTTCTGTCAATATGGGGTGCTGTGTGTACATTAATGAGGAAAAAAATGAACTTAAATGATTTTAGCAAATGGCTGCAATATAACAAATAGTGAAAAATTTAAGGGGGTCTGAATACTTTCCATCCCCACTTTACTTGACATTTTTGCAACTGTCTTCAGCAAGTTTACAGACATTTTCATTTATTGCCTTGATTTCTATTTTGCACTTTTTTAAATGAATATTTTGAACTAAGGGGTTCTTTTTGGCTGAAGGCCCTGTATGTTGTATAAAATATGTCTGTTTGTTGTTTTTTTTTGTGCACTTTTCATATTTATATGAATATTTTGTATTCGGGCACTGACTACCTTTAGGAAAGATTACAGTTGAATGTTATATGTTTCAGTGAGAAATAGTGTAATCCCTTGATTTTGCACTTTTATATTTAGTATTTTGTATTAAGGGTTCTTTTTTTCTGAAGGCCATGTATGTTGGTTGAGAAGTTTGTGAAATTTTTTGATTTTTGCACTTTTCCTATTTACGTGAATATTTGGTATTGGGGCACTACCTCACACAAAATAATGCAAAACTGAAAACTTTAGTATGTTCACATGGGCCTTGACAGAAAAAACAGTTAACCAGGCCTTTCTACAAGCACATTTGTTGCATTATTATTTCAAAGTGCCTCCAATAAAAATACATATTAAAATGTGTGAATGAACTCTGTTTCTATCGCATTAAACATAATTGAACTTGTATTGTTTTAAGTGTTTTAAGTATATTCTTGTTTTGAAACGACATTGATTCTTTATTAAAAACGGGGGGGCGCAGTTTGCCATCTTCGCCCTGGGCACCAAATGGCCTTGTCCCAGCACTGGTTGGAGATATATATTTCATGCAGTGAAGCTCACATCATTCCATTTGGTTTCTTGCATGTCTTGTAATTTAGGTTTGCAATTGCACGCAGGGGCATCAATACTGCACCCTGGAGGTGTTTCTCTTGCAATGTGTATTTTTTCATATATATTTCATTAACTTTGTGATTGATATCAAGGTTAGTAGTGTGGATTTAGAGCCATGTGGCAATAGAGAGTAACTTTGAGAGCTGTTTTTAGGTTTGGGGGTCTCTATTATTTAACTGTATCACTTTGTGCATTAGTGTCAGCTATTTCTTAATGGTTATTAATACTATTAGCTTATTTAAATTATGATTCCTTTAACAAATTCATTGGTATTCATAGGTTAACATTTGTATGATGAGTCTTACTGCTGTTTCACGGATACGGGGACACAGGAAGTGTGTAGATGCCAAGAGATTGGCGCCCGCCCACGGAATCCAAAAATTTGCATAAATGAATGATTGCGCTGCCGTTTAGCCAACCCCATGACTAAGTCTTTATGACGAAACATGTCGGGGCGTGGCTACACGGCAATCCCACACGAGTGCTAGAGGAAGGAGTGACGGCTGACTGAGCGGGGAGTAGTGAGGAGCGTCAGCTGTGAACCGGTGAGGTGATCGTCAGGCATCCACACTCCCTGGGTCCGCCGTGACCGTCTGGTGTTTTACCTGTGTTGCTGCATGCGTTTGCTGTATCATATAGAAGAAAAGAGGTTTAACCTTAAACTACGTAGAGGGTTCTTTACTGTAAGAGCGGCAAGGATGTGGAATTCCCTTCCACAGGCGGTGGTCTCAGCGGGGAGCATTGATAGCTTCAAGAAACTATTAGATAATCACCTGAATGACCGCAATATACAGGGATATGTAATGTAATACTGACACATAATCACACACATAGGTTGGACTTGATGGACTTGTGTCTTTTTTCAACCTCACCTACTATATGTCACCTACTATATATCCTGACTGCTGTGAAGTGCTGTGAAGTGATTTGCCCATTGTTTTTATGGATTATGTGAGTGCATCAGTTTTGGTTTCAGTTTGTTATTAAACATTTTAAACGTTAATACACTATCTGGAGCATTTTTGTTTCATCCCATATGTGGAAGCACTACCCCAAGAATAGTGTCCGGTGCACTGAGCAGTGGACATCCTTGGTCGCATGGTAACCCCCATGTTAGTGGGTTAAAGCCTTGTCCGGCCGAACACGAGAGTGTGAGGCCTCAACAGCTGGTGAGTTTGCCATTCGTAAGGGAGTGGATTCATGTCACTGAGGTGTGGTGGACAGTTTAGCACAGCATTGCGGATTGGAGACACCTGCTTTCTGGAACTTTTTTTTTTTTTTCACAGTATATGTGGACTATTCACTGTTATATTCACTTTATCCAGTTTTTCATTTAAAGAACTTTTTATGTTTTTGCCATTTTTGCAGCTCAGTCATTCAGGTGCAGTTTAAATTGGTATCACGATTACAATTCAATGTAATTATCACGAGGTGTGTTATTTATAACATTGTCACTTTATATACCAAGAAAATCACAATTTTTTGGGTTCATTTCATTTATTGTGTAATTTTCATTCTTTTCAGCTTGTATTCTTTAAGTCGGCTAACAGATTTTTTATGTTCACTTAGCCACCTTGGTACAGTGTCATATTGCACCAGGGGGTTTGTTTCACATTCAATTTTTAGTGATTTCACATTGCATCATTGATTGGTGCTCTTATTTATGTTTTGTTTCATCATTTTTCATTTACATGTGTGTTTAGGATCCATCCATTGTTATTTAGAGCACATTTAATTCACTCATTAACACTAGGGTGTTTTTTATTGCTTGTTTCACTCCCACAACCAGGGGAGTAGCGACACTATTCATCTGCGGGGTGTTTTCAGATCTCAATATTTTTTCTTTTAAGTGGCAGCTCACAATAGTTTTTTCAATATTCAGAGCGCAGTGGTGGGAGGACAGGTGTGGGCGGTTTTTACTTGTTCATCTACAGTTTTTAATTACTGTATGCTACAAAGTTGTTTTTTTAAAAAGGAAACAAATGAGGATTAAAGAAAAAAAAAAAAAAGAAAAACTTTCCAAGAACTGACCTTCTGAATCATGACACTGTAAATTCCTGTCTGCTGGAATCCACGGGTATAATACAGCATATTCACCCAGCCAATAACCAATGCAAACACCATAAGGGCAACATAAACTTCACTACCCGCCAGGTAAACAATGCCACTGCTCAAAATAATAGTGGCTTGAAGAAAGCTGTGAAAATAAACACATCTATATTACAAAAAAGAAAATGGTACACCATAAAAATATGTGTTAAAACCGACCTTTGCCCCTTTTACTAAAACATATATCAGCATGCATCCCTGCTTGCTGTTGTTAAATCCTCTATTACCTTTTTTTTTTGTTTTTTTGGTTTGATTACCTTAAAGCCGGCCATAGATGGTTCGAATCCCTGCTGAACCGGCCGAGATTCTAACCATGTACAGGCAGGCTGATTGTACCCAAGTTGATTGATCGATCAACTTGAGTACAACCAGCATGTTGGATTTTTCATGTGATTATTGCCAGTGGCTATAGATGCTAGCAATAATCACTGTGTGTTCTCCAGGCAGGAACACCTCTGCCCCCCCATACCCCCTGTCGGGAGAACACAATAGCTCTACAGGAGGGATTCCCCTATCAACACTGACTGTGTTGATGGGGAAATCAAGAACTTTTCTTTCCCGCAGCCCGTGGTTGTAGGAAAGAAAATTGGATCATCTATGGCCGGCTTTAGTCCACTTCCTGGTTACCCCAAAGGCACTTAAAGGGGTTGTAAACTCTCGATGTTTATCACCATTCTATGCATTAAGGTGAAAAACCTTCTTTAGTGCAGCAGCACCCCAGAGCCATCCTTTTACTTACCTGAGCCCAATCTTTGCAGCGATGGGGACGAGTACACCAGCTCCAGCCACTGTCTCGGGTCCTCATTGGATAGATTGATAGCAGCAGGAACCATTAACTCCCATTGCTGTCAATCAAATCCAATGATGTGGGAGCCCCGGGGGAGGGCCCGAGTCTTGCAGTCTATGTCAATTGACGCAGCAGCAGGACTCGGGAGCGCGCCTGCACGAGTGCCCCCATGGAAAGGGCTTCTCCGAGGGGGCGCTCGATGCAGAGAGGAGGCCACTGGGGGACCCTAGAAGAGGAGGATTGAGGCCAGTCTGTGCAAAACCTTTGCACAGAAGAGGCATGTATGACATGTTTGTTATTTTTTTTTAAAAATGAACCTTTACAACCCCTTTAAGACAAATGAATCATTTTATGGAATTATTTATAAGAAATTGTACTAAGGAAAAGTGGGTCTGAAAAATGCCTGGGCCCTCTGAATTTAGACAAGGTAGGGTATTTAAATCAGTACATTTAGGAACATATTCTTAATGCAATGAATCTGACACTACAGATGAATCTTCCTGGAACATGTGTTTTAAATAGCAGTGACTGATTCACCACCAGTGAATGTTTGGTAAAAGTAATTTTCACTGCTTTATAAATCTGCCCTTTATTGTTAGCATGCATTTGTTTCTTATTGTACCTGTTATGTTTCACACAGGCTAACAAATAATAATCTTGACGCCATACTTTTTAGAACTTACAAAAGAATTTCGAAATAGCCATCCATTATTAGAATTTGTAAAGAAGGACGCCTCTTCACAAAGTATATAATCTGAAAAAAATAAGAAAATTGGTATTCATTGAATAACATGATAAAATAAATTAACCAAATAATTAGAAAGTGTACATTGGCTGTTTGTTCATGTACATGTTGTCTTTAATTGCTTAAGGTCCACTTTTTGCTTTTTTGTTTTTAACCACTTGCCGACCGCTGCATGCCGATATACGTCGGCACAATGGCAGCAGTGGGCAAATGGGCATATCTGTACGTCCCCTTTAAGAGCCGGGGACAGCAGGCACAAGCCGCATAAAGCGTGACCGTGCCTCCCGGCGATCGTATCACAGAGCCTCAGAATGGGGAAGTGCCTATGTAAACACAGCATGTCCCCGTTCTGGCTTGTGTCGTGACAGAGATCTCCGCTCCCTGTCATTGGGAGCGGTGATCGCTGTCATGTGACTTGAAGTCCATCCCCCCACAGTTAGAATCACTCCCTAGGACACACTTAACCCCTTCATCGCCCCCTAGTGGTTAACCCCTTCACTGCCAGTGTCATTTACACCGTAATCAGTGCATTTTTATAGCACTGATCACTGTATAAACGGCAATGGTCCCAAAATAGTGTCAAAAGTGTCCGATGTGTCCGCCATAATGTGGCAGTCCCGATAAAAATCACAGATTGCCACCATTACTAACAAAAAAATTAAAAATAAAAATACCATAAAACTATCCCCTATTTTGTAGACACTATAACTTTTGCGCAAAGCTATCAATATACGCTTATTGCGTTTTTTTAACCAAAAAAAAGTAGAAGAATACATATCTGCCTAAACTGATGAAAAAAATTGTTTTTTTTATGTTTTTGGGGGATATTTATTATAGCAAAAAGTAAAAAATACAGTAATGCTTTTTGTTCAAAATTGTCGCTCTTTTTAAGTTTATAGTGCAAAGAATAAAAACCGCAGAGGTGATCAAATACCACTAAAAGAAAGCTCTATTTGTGGGGGAAAAAAGGACGTCAATTTTGTTTGGGTGCAACGTCGCACGACTGCGCTATTGTCAGTTAAAGCGACGCAGTGCCGAATCGCTCTGGTCAGGAAGGGGGTACAATCTTCCGGGGCTGAAGTAGTTAACAGAAAAGTTGACATTTTTTGTTTACATGTAAAAATCTGTATTTTTTACTATAAAATTACTTAGAACCCCCAAATATTGTATATTTTTTATATATTTTTATGCCTATTACCTCCTTGTGTTTTAAGAACTCTAATTACAAACCCAGCCAAAGTAAGCATTGCTTTGTTTACATTCACCATGTATGCTGTCCAGGGCTTTTTTTCTCAAACAATAGGTGCTGGAACTCAACCACAACCCCCCCCCCCACACACACACACACACACACACACACACTCCAAATCACATCAAATAGTGTAGAAGGGTCTTAAAGGGCCATTAAATATCAGGATTGCATTACATACAGAGTGCAGAGTTCATGGGGGTTACATACAGAGTGCAGAGCTGTCACTTGTAAACACAGAAACCAGACTTCTGTGTTTACAAGTAATTGTGGTGAGCAGGCACCAAAGGGTCTGAGTCAGAGGTGGTGGAACTGAGTTCCACCAAGTTCCCCCTGAAAAAAAAGCCCTGATGCTGTCTGCATTCACAAGTCTCTACACTGAGTGTAAATAAAGCAATGTTTACCCTAAACTAGGCCTGTGCTAACAGTTCTCAAATCACAGGAAACTAAAAGGCAGATATAAGAATTTGTAAAAATGTCACAGTCTTAATGAAAAGCAATAAGCAGAGGCGTAGCTTGAAGCTTGTGGGCCCCGATGCAAAAGTTGACCTGGGCCCCCTCCACTACCACCCACCACTTCCAACGTGCGTGCAGATAAACCCACTGCACGCCAAGATACTCAAAGTGGCTTAAGAGTTTAGAGTTCCCACAGTTCCTCCTTACATTAGAGGACAGGGATCACCGCTGGAGAATCAGAGGACAGGGACCCCTGGCAGGTCACTTGGCAGAGCTCCTTTCCCATTCCAGCACTGCAAACAGCTACCCCCCCCCCACACACACACACACACACACACACACACACACTACACAGGGCTGAAACCCCTCAGGAGGTGTTAAGGGATTTGTTTTAGCAATTTCTGATGGGTTCTTTGTCAGTGTTGGCAGGTGTTGGGGGAAGGTCACCTCCCGGAGGTGTGTGTCTTTTCCCCAGCTGTCAGGGAAGTGGGATAAGCAGATATCCCTGGGCTGCAGGGGGTACAGAGAATCCCAGCTGGTGACTAGAAGACACTGAGCGGTGTTTTACCTCACCAGTGACATCAGTCCCATCGTGGCTACAGGACGGCACTTTCATCCTCTTAACTCGCTAAGCTCGGTTACCATTCCATGTTGCCAGCATAGACACTTCCCCATCCTGGGCTGTTCTCACCCCATGCTCCTCTCCATTCAGGAAATGGCTCACAGCTTCTCCCCAGCCAATGAGAACAGAGGGGTGTGGACTGTGGAAGGCAAAGTAGAAGCCCAGTACTGGAGCGTGGCTGTGGGGCCCTAGGGCAGATCGGAGCTGGACTTTGTGGAGGATATGATAATATGACAGGGAGGCTTCAGGGGCCCCCTGGAGCTAGGGGTGGGGTTGCAATTGTGACCCCTGCAACCCCTTATGCTACGCCCATGACAATAAGTCTTCAAATTAAAGTAATATATTCATATATACCTGACATATTAGTATATAAAGCCCACCAAACATGATGATGATTTCTCCAAGTACACGAACGTTGTCTTTGGGTGTCCCTTCCAAAGGAAATGGGGGCTTTAAAAAAAAAATTAAAGAAAATTAAAATTGTTATAATTGGAGCGATTTTTTAACAAAAGTATCCAGCTCATTGCACATTGCAAAGAAAGTAGCTAAAGTTACTTATAAACACAAATCTTGCTAACATTTACTACACTTCTAGTGCATCTGCACCTTGATAAATTCCATGTATTTATTTGTTTTGTCTCAATTTGCACAATACACAAAAACATTAGTGTTTAAAATGCACACAATGCTTTTAATTCACACATAAAAGCATATATAAGTGCATATGAAATGACACATGCATATAGATGTGAAAGCGCCCTAAATGTTGATAAATACATACAGTACATTTAAAGTGTTTGTAACCCTAAAACAGCGCTTGTGCTGTGTAATTTGGCTCTTTCTATCACATGAAATACCTGGCTGATCCTGCCTGGTTCTTTTTTTTTTTTATTTTCTTTATTTTTCACATATTATATATTACACTCCACATAGAGCATTTATCATATTCTTCATAACATCTCTTACACCATATCACATCCCCATATCTTCAAATTATAATATCATTATACATTACATATTCGGTGCTACTCAATCTCGTCTACTCGATAAACATATATAATTTCCTTTTCTCTTTTCCTAGCCCTACCCCCCTCCCCCACCCTCTAAACCCACAAAAAAAAAAAAAAAAAAAAAGAAAAAAAAAGGGGGGATGCCCCCTCCCTTTCCCTTTCGATCAAGAATGACCTACCTCTCTTCTTCTCCCCTTCTATAAGTTAAGTAGGGGGCCCATATCTTCCAATATTTCTCATCCTGTTCTTTCAACATCAAAGTCAAATTCTCCATTTGTTGGATTTCTACAATTCTGACCCACCACTGTGCTCTAGTCGGCGGGACTGTACTTTTCCACAGGGCCGGAATACAGGCCCTCGCTGCCGTGAGAAGATGTTAAAGCAGGGAGTTTTTATATTTTTCCACCGACATGGGGACATCATTTAATAAAAATGCTGCCGGATTTTCTCCAAGAGACACACCTGTAATGTCCTTAACCATTTCCTCAACCATTTTCCAAAATCCCCTAATCTTTTCACATTCCCAAAATATATGCAGCATCGTGCCCTCTGACTCCCTACAACGCCAACATACACTTGGAACCTGTGGGAATATTTTATGTAGTACAGATGGTGTTCTGTTCCATCTAGTGAGGATTTTATATCCTCCCTCCTGATATCTGCTTGCCACTTATGTATTATGAATAGATTTTAAAATCTTATCCTTCTGCCTTTGGGAGAACATAGTCCCCAAGTCTCTTTCCCAGGCTTGAATAAAATTAAGATCTTGAGTTGCCTCCAGTCTCGTTAGTACCTCATAGAAATATGATAGGGAGTGTCTCATACTTTCTCCATCTAGATATATCTGTTCAAAGCCCGATAGTCTCCGTATCTCTGGGTATATTTTAATTTTCAAGCGGATATATGCTCCTAACTGCATCGCCCTAAAAAAAAATTTAGGTCTGGTGTTACTTCTCCTTCTATCTCACCTCGAGTCATCAAACACCCCCCCCCCCCCCTTGAGAAATGTATGATCCTGTTTTTCCCCCTTCGTCTTATAACCTCAAATCTCCGGTCTGTTATGCCAGGTTGGAAGTCTGGCGTACCCAGCACCGGGGTCATAGGACTCGGAGACGTTGATAAATTTGTCTTTTTAAAAATCGTATTAATACGTAAAGTTGCGCCTGTCAGTGGATGTTTTCTCACTATTGTTGGAATATCCGATCCCGCTATCCACGCCAACCCCTCCAAGGGTATATCAATCGTCGCTTGTTCCAATTGTACCCATGGTTTCTTCTCAGTGGCACACCATTCCATTACTCTGGCTAGCTGTGAGGCCTCCTGGTATCTAACTGGGTCTGGAAAGCCAATTCCTCCTTTTTCTTTAGGGAGCACTAAGATGGTTCTCCATACTCTTGCTGGCTTCCCAGCCCAGATAAACCTCAAAAACCTCGATCGATCGGAGGCCTTTCAGGAAACTTGGGGGAATCTTTATTGGCATGGTTTGCAGCAAATAAAAAAGCCTAGGCATCACGTTTATCTTTATGATATTTTTCCTTCCAAACCATGTAAAGATCTCCCTGTCCCATCTCTGTAAATCTAATTTAATTTGTCTTAACATCAGGGCATAATTTTTACTTCAAATATCCTACTCAGCTTCTTCGGTATTTTAGTCCCCAAATAACTTATATGGGATTCTGTCCATCTAAAATTAAATTTAAAGTAAATAAACCCCATTGTGTACCTAAAAGTGGGGTATGCCTGTATTAAATAATGTCCCCAGTGTATGTTTTTTTTTTTTTTAAATGCCGATGTGTACCTCATTTCATAGTGCTGCTTGGTGCTCACGTGACCACCTGCTGGTCTCCTCCTCTTCTCCTCCTGGCTGATGTCAGCAGGGGCTTCTCAGCCCCGCCCGCTGTAGCTGTCAGATCGTGAGAAAGAGCAGTGGGTGGTCATGTGAGTGCCAAGCAGCGCTATAAAAAAAGGTATACAGATGCATTTTTTTTTAAACACATACACTGGGGACATTATTTAATATAGCAGAGGGGATTGTAGCAATGTCATTGAGTGGGCTTAACCTCCCTGACGGTAATCCCGAGTGTGGCTCGGGGTTAAATTTCAGTCCCATTAGCGGTAACCCCGAGCCACACTCGGGATTACATTGCAGGATCCTGGTGCGGCGTTACTTACCTTGTCCCCAGGATCCTGCGATGTCCCCCGCTGTGTCTGCGGGCTCCTCCGAAGCCTCTCCGTGCCAGGCTCCGTTCCCTGCGTGCGTCGCGACGCACGGGGGCGGAGCCTGGCGGCAAATTAAAAAAAAATGTACAAACCATAACACATACAGTACTGTAATCTTACAGATTACAGTACTGTATGAAATTATTTCACATCCCTTTTGTCCCCAGTGCTTTGGCCCATGCCCTGCATGCAGTTTTATATTATATATACTGTTCTTTCTGCCTGGAAATTGGAGATTGTCCATAGCAACCAAAAAGTGTCCCTTTATGTCAAAAGTGGCTTTAGACCAGCTAGAAAACAGCGATAGTAAATTAGAACACTTGCAGAATTGAGCGATAGTGAATCGTAGGGAAATTTATTTTATTATTATTTTTTTTAATTATTTATATCTATTTATTATATTATAATTTATGATTTTGTGTTTCAAACTTCATCATACCCGGGATATCTACTAGACTCTTGTTTGGACAGATTTAAGTGTGTTAGTGTTAAGAATTACAGACCTACAATATAAAATGCCAAATTTCCATGCAAAATAATTGTACCGCTTTCAGCGCATAAAATCCGAAATTATCATACCGCCAGGGAGGTTAACAACCACTTTAATTTTTGCTGCTGAGGTGCAGTTGTTAAAGGTTTACTATTGCAAAAAATTGTATATTTTGGTAATTGTATTGGGTTAATACCTGTAAGGATAGTATTTCGTTTATGAATTTCTTTTAATTTTATATGCCTATTTATATTCTTTTGGAACTTGAAGCTGAACTAAAGTTTGCAATATTTACCTCTGCTTCTGCAAGGTCCCTCGCCAGCACTGGCATCTTTTCCTTAGCTTCTTCCAAATGCTGGTCTTCGCGTGTCTTGATTGGCTGGTACAGGATGACATCACTCCCGTGCTTTCACAGAAGTTTAGTAATCCCACCGCACAGGCATGCCAGAATGTAAACTGAATGTTAACTGAGCTGCGCATGTGAATGCCTACATTCTACAAAAGGTAGGTAGGTAGGTAGGTAGGCTTATTTTACTGCAGAAGAGACACCTGCTCACAGTTTTTTTTTTTTATTTTGACTTTAGTTCTACTTTAAGGCCTGGTTCTCACTAGTGTGCTTTCAGATGCGATTAAGTTGCACAGAATTGCATGACAATCATGTTGTTTTCAATGGTGCCTGTTGACATCAATGCAGCACAGCACTGCGTGACTTTGGAAAAGGGTCCTGTACCAAAGGAAATGCATCAAAAATGCATCTACATGTGATTTGATGCATTTTTTAATGTAATTTCAGTGCTTTTTCCCTCCTGTCACAGTCGATATGCTTATCATTGGCATAACAAATGCATGAAAATCGCTTAAAAAATGCAGCAAAACACAATCAAGTTGCACTACATAATAGCACTGAAAATCGGACCAAATCACAGCCATAGTAGTGTGAACCTAGCCTTTACGGAGGTAGAAAGGAAGAGTCTCTGGGATTCACGAGGTTGTACTTTTTAAAATACAAAATCCAATTTAATTAAATTTATAAAAAAAAGTCCTTTCTAAGAGCAGATAACAAAAAGTGTCTGCTACCTATATTAGGTACAAAAAGCCCCCTCTTGGGACTCCCTGATTTTCCTAGCATCATGAGGAAGCCTTGGCTTTTCCCATCTATTGTATAATGAGACTATCATGAACAACACTCTCAATGGACAAAGAATGACTGAATTGGTAGAGTATACATTTAAAAAGACATCAATTATAAGAGCTAAAAGTATTATTTTTTATGATTTCATTTGATTTGCTGCTAAACAATACACCTGTGTACACAACTCTTTAAAGAAGTTAGGTTCATGGATTGATTGATTGATACATTTTTTTTGCATTTATTTTTAATCCTTTATCAGTGTCATTTTATGGGGATCCTCATTAATAAATGTTACCTACTCAGCTTAACATAAAAGAACAGCCGAGTGCTGCTTTGTATTATTTTGAATATTATTCAAAGCAGGGGTTCTTACATTTTTTAATCCAAGGACCCAAATAGGAAAATTATTACTGTACCAGGAGCTGAGAAGAGAATTATTACCAAATTTTAGCAAATCCAAACAAAGAAATAAAAATGGCCATAAAATTAAACCAAACCACAGCATCCTATTAATAAAACAATAATAATTCAAAACACAGAATAGATTTCTAAGTATGATTCCAATATAAACACAAATCCAAAAACTTTTATAAGCTGAAATTCAGATACAATTGTATAAACTGAAATTCAGATATAAAAGACATACATTCATGCAGTTCTGCATTTAAAATACACAAGGAATGTGTTCACCACTGATTTCACACTTATGCTGCGTACACACGACCGGTTTTGCCGTCGGAATAAACTCCGAAGGTTTCTCCGACGGAACTCAGACAGAATTCCATTCAAGTGGCCTTGCCTACACACTGCCAACCCAAAGTCCGACCAAAGTCCGACCGTCCAGAACGAGGTGACATACAGCACGTACAACGGGACTAGAAAAAAGAAGTTCAATAGCCAGTAGACAATAGCTTCCATCTCGTACTTGCTTCAGAGCATGCGTCGTTTTTGGTCCGTCAGAACAGCATACAGACGATTGGTTTTCCTGATAGGAATTGGTTTCGTCGGAAATATTTAGAACATGTTCTATTTCTAGGTCCTTCAGAATTTTCAAAAAAAAAAAGTCCAAAGAGGCACACGATCCGAATGGACGTTGAAAAGCTTCCGTCTGACTTTTTCTGTTGGACATTCCGCTCGTGTGTACGCGCCTTTAGACAAACAAGGCTGTACAGTCAAGTGACAACCCATCACAAACATATACATGACCCAATTTGGGTACTGAACCAAAATTGTTTTATCGTTCAAATTTTTTAATAATAAACAAAAAGAAGTACAGAATTAACCACGAAAACAAAAAGAGAGGCAGACCGACCCAATATTTAAGAAACATTGATCAAGAAAATTTAGTAGCTATATTCCATGGAAAAATCTCATTGCAACCTCTGACCACAAAAGCAAGAAATTTAGAAAGACATGATTTTACTGGGTAGATTTTACATTTTCCCACATCTAACTTTCAGTTGACAGCCATGCTCTTGACATGCTAAGAGCCTGGTCTTGGGATTCATGGATGCTCCCCTTTGGATCATCTCCTTTCTTCTTTTAGTTATTTACCCTTTCTCCCTGTGCTTTACCCACCTACTCTTTTTTTCTGTCTCTTGCAGTACCCACTAAACTATTCCCCCCATCTTTTCTTCCATTCTATTATCTGTATTAGCCCCAGGATGCTCTTTGTCCTGCAATTACCTGGTCTCTAGTATGCCCCTGTTCCATTTCTGCCCCAGATGCCTGTTGTAGTCCTCTCCCGCTGAATAGGAGCTGCTCTTTGACTGTTTTCAGGTTTGGGCTTGTTCCTTCCCATTAAATGGTTAAATAGTTTAGAAAAATGGGAGGAAGCACATCAAGTACTGTTGGTGTGCTAATGGAATTGACGTGGCAGATATCGGGGAGCAACCTTTGTATGATGTGCATATTACCGGGGTCTTCTCTGTATGCTAATCTCTGTTGATGGTAAGTTTGACTACCTACATATATGGAGGGGGATATGCTTTTGGGAAAATAGAGTGGGTAATGTGTTATCTGCCCATTATGCAGCAATCCCCTTTCTTGTACTGGGCTGTCTTTGACTAGTGATTTTCTTCTATAGCTTTGTTTGGATTGATTACTAAATACGGTCAGACCATGATGCGAACATTGAAATGGCTTTTCACCTTCAGCTACTATATCCCTACAACTGAAGGTCGGTATGGCTGACTAGACATGTTTAACACTAGTATTGACTGATCGGTTAACATCATAACATTGGTATATTGCCTCTGATATTTAAGTGGTGAATTAATCTATATCCATTATGCTTAGTAATCCCTGTATATATATAGATATGTATATCTATATACCTTGACACAGAACCACATATCGTCAGCGGAATCTTTTCCTAATCTTTTCCTTGATGTGCTTCATCCTTGCTGGGCGTTTTCGCTGCCTTTGGTCTCATTTTTTGCCTCCCCATGACGAACTCACTTGGTAAGTATTTCCCCTTTCTGGGGTCATATGTGTTTTCTTCTGGTGTGTTTTTTTTTTCCCTTGATGGATTTGTCCTATGGGATAGGGGGATATGGAACTATACATATTTTGTATGCACCTGATATGTATTTTTGTATGTTATGTTTATAAACCAAAATTGTCTATATTAGGCATATTGCTATTTTAAATCTATTAATTGTACAATTTTTAATCTTTTGTAATAAAAATATGACTTTTTTTACTATACATATGTCATTTGTTGTATAAGACATACTGAGGGGCCATCCTTGAACACCCACAACTCTTTGCTGCAATTTATTTGATGTAATAGCCTTGTTTATATCTTGCATGATAATTTGTAATGTTGAGACTCTCTGTTTTTACAACTGTTGTTTTTTTTGTGTGATATAAGTAGATTTTTTTTTTTATATACACCTGGTTGCTTTACTCTCCAAATAAATAAATAAATAAATAAAGAATGGGCAGCACAGTGGCTAAGTGGTTACAACTTGTGCCTAACAGCACTAGGGTCATCGGTTCAAATGCCAACCACAGCACTACCTGCCTGGAGTTTGCATGTTGTCCCGGTGGCTGTGTGGGTTTCCTCGGGGGTAGTCCGGTTTCCTCCGGGTAGTCCGGTTTCCTCCCACACTCCAAAGACATTCTGGTAGGCTAATTGGCTCCTGTCCAAATTGGCCCTAATATGTGTATGTATGAATGTATTAAAAACAGAAATGGTTCAATACTCTGTCTATACGAGGAGTAATCAGTAGTTGGTGTACCTCCATTGCAGTTTGTATTCCTGTGCAATTGTTGACACTGTGGTCATGACTCGATTGCTCTCATTGTTTATAGAACTAATGCATGGTTGGTAGGTGTTCTTTTCTCTATTCTAGCTCTCCCAAAGGTTTTGTCCTGCTTGGCACAGGTAAAAGGAAAACAAAGAACATACTGCAGCACTGTGCTGACTTTATTGTGCATATCCTGTATGCATTACTGCCAAAAACCAGAAGTTGCTGGGGCGAAACTGCTACACTGTTACTGTTCCTTCTACACCCCAAAAACAGCCATCAGACAAAGTGGTGAATGATTATTAAATTATATAGGTTAAATATTGCCAGTGCTCAGAGTGAGGCACATTGTGCTTGGAACTTGTTATCAATGTGACAGCTTCCCACACAGGTAATTCCTCATATTCCCATCGCACACGTTCCTGAAAAAGCTCTCAAAGTTTGGGTGCTGGAGCAACAACCAGCTGGATACTGGTTCAGGTCACAAAGTAGATATTTGCCAGCACACCATGGATCGACACAAAGTAGCGTCCAAACAGATCATTTATTGCATGATCACAACACAAGGAGAGTGCAACGTTTCGGAGTCACGCAGGAACGCTTCGTCAGGCATGTGATTTTCTTTAGCTTCCCGCACAGGGCTCATATTTGTTAGGAATGCTGGTGGTCACTGGCTTCCTAGCAACCAATGACTCATGTCTGGCCACATTCAGCTACTAGCTAGTAGATTCCCAGGCTGAAAGCTGAATGTAAACAAAGGGGAGGGATGCTCGCTGGCGCCATTACCCAAATATGGCAATGCCCAAGTTAGGTCAATGATAAATCACAGGGGAGGCGGACCTGATGGAGAACACCTGCCCGCCCATTGCTATATGCCATCATGTAAAAACAAGGCAGAGGTGTGAGAGAATTCTAAAGAGTGTCTACAACATCTTCCAAAACATGGACACAGATTGTTTTAAAAATGTACAGAAGTTCTAATTAACCCCTACTCCCCACCCCACACGATGCAAAACCAAAAAAAACCTGGGCTGGACTGCATTAAAGTGATTGTAAAGTCTCTTTTTTTTCCCTATAATAATAACAAACATGTTATACTTACCTCCTCTGTTGCACTGGATTTGAACAAAGCAGCCCAGATCCTCCTCTTTTCGGGTGCCTCCTTGGAGCTCCTAGCCCCTTCCTCCTGTTCAGTGCCCCCACAGCAAGCAGCTTGATATGGTGGCACTTGAGCCGAGTCACATTCAGACACAGAGCCGTGACCCAGCCCCACCCCCTCTTTTTCCTAATTGGCTAGCTGACTTTGATTGACAGCAGCAGCCAATAGGAGGGAGAATCTCAGAAGGCTGAGACACTAGTGGACATCACTGGACAGGGAGGGACCTCAGGTAAGTATTAGGGGGCTGCTGCACACAGAAGGCTTTATATTAATGCAAAGAATGCATTAAGATAATAAACCTTCTGACTTTACAATCCCTTTAAGGGCCACTAAGTTGTAAATGTGACATTTACTACAGGTAAATCTTTCTGGTGAATGTGTTTTAATACACAGCTCATTAGCAGTTTGATTAATTTACTGCTTTATAAATATGCCCCTAGGCGATTTTCATAAATGTCCCCAATTATGTGGTTTAAATAAGGCTCCCCATATCTAGCAGTCCACTGCTGGCTTACACTTTCCCCCTGCACATGTAGATCCATTTTGTTTCATTTCTTACCTGGCCTTCAAGTGGTCTGTGATACGCTGTCACTGTGAATATGATCATGTACAAAACATAGAGACAAAACTTCACACAGAATATCTTGCCCGCATAAGAATCCCATTTTTCCTGCATCAAATGGTTGATGGGTTCCAGCACTATCATTTCATGCCGATTCTGGAGAAAGAAATCAGGATTATCAATGTGATAGTTGTTTTTAACTTATTGAACAGACATATAAAACATTTTCAATGATATATTTAACAGACAAATAGAGCAAATAAGAGAATTTTTACTGTCAGGGTTTGTTATTTATTTAAAAAAATAGCTTTTCCCCCATTCAAAACTGCATGTTTATTTGTTCTGTGCACATTAAAAATAAAAAGTATTGCAGGTATGTGATTATGGCACTTATCTCCAATTGTACAGTGGTACAGGCATCAACGCATATGTTTTTTTTAATCCAATATCAATATCAAAAGAACTGTCACAGACTAAGATAGTCAATATAGAAAATGACAGGTGGTCCCAGGAACTGCACATCAAATCAAAGCCTGCTGTGTGATAGTGAATATGAGTTTTAGCCTGGACCCCCGCCAGGCCACGTTCCCAATGCATTTCACTCCGCCCATTGGAGCTTACTCATGGGGATGGACATATAGAAGTTACAATATTAATCAGTAAAGCAGTGATGACACCCACTTCGAGTGATAAATAACTATGTATCCTTTGCATACAATGTATCCAAGATTGACTGATTGACAGCATCTAATGAAATGCAGTCACTGCTCAGGTATTCAGACAGCCACTGGTATTGTGGCTGTCTGCCAGCAGTGCAGATCCCTTCATCCATGCTCTTTGGTATGAAGCCTGCTGGAGTGAACAAGAGAAATCTACAAACGTATGGCTAACATATATTTTTCTTATTTAGCCCCCCAGGCTTAACAAGAGAAATACAAAAGCTTCCTCCATCTATGCTAAAAAAAAATGGATAGAGGAATCTGCATTGCCAGTTATTGTACAATATTCATCTGATAGGATGCCGTCACTGTTAGGATGACAATATTCCAACTGACTCTTTTTTTATTTTTTACTCAAAGTTTGCCGGTGCTGCCAACAAAGATACCCACAGCCAGTGGCAGCTGGTGCTCAATATTTTGGTGGCGGCACAAACTAAATATATATATTCATATTCATTCACTATTGTCACACAATTGGGTGTGCTCGGTGCGCAGTGCTCTGCTCCCCGAGCCCACCCTTTTTTGAAACCTATTAGAGCCTCCAACTCTAATCACGTGCTTTAAAAAAAGAAAAGAACATTGGAATCCATGCGTCCGGTGCCCTGCATGTAGATTAGGGGGCTGGAGGCAAGGATGGGGGGCCACTACCCACAGTTCAAATATCAGCTAAATCTTGCCAAATTGGTAAAAATTCAAGCTGTGCATGGTCAGCTTTAGACCCGTCCAAAGATTTTCTAGCAATAAAGAGCCACAGCATTTACAAATCCTGCTAAATGCCACATATTCTCTTTGTAGACAAAGTAGTGCAGGACAATTGCGACGGCGGTCCTAAACAGTGACCACATTTTAGGCCATTTGGGTAATATGAAAAAATGCCAAAACATTTCTTTTCCAATATGCCCTTTGCCACATGGAAACAATTTATCCCACAGCGTCTTACTCACATTGGCATTACTGTTGAATACAATGGTTTCCAGCACAGAGTCAGGTTCATAGGAGTCCACAGATGACATGTCATACAGAGAGGTGTGCACTGGGCCGTACGTCCATTCCGTGAACTTCCGAGACAAATGTTTATAATCTGGTTCTGTGATCTCCCTCCGCAGCATGTGCTTGAACAACTAAAAGACAGAAAGCTGATAAGTTTCATATAAGCAACACAATACACTGTTTATAATGAAGCCAACCTCCAATAAGCATTATTTTTTAGAGGATGACTGCTCAGCAAATGTGGAGATTTTATAATACCTTTGTTCCCCAGTTAATCTGGACCACAAATTTTGTTTACAATGAGGAAAGGTTAGAACCGCTGCCAGGATTTTATTTTTGCCTGCATTGCCACTGGGAAGAGTTCCTTACAGTACTGTCATACTGGACAGGAACACTGGCCAGGAAGTAAGGCTTGCAACTGGGACAGTAATAAAAGTCTGGTTCTACTTCTTACCTAGAAGAAAAAAAAGTGCTCCCTCACCCTGAACTTCCTGGGACTTTGAGGGGGAAGTGTTCTCCCCTTCCTCTATACCTCCTAGACTCCCCCCCGGTGTTCTATTTTGTACAGTAGGTGTGCTGGAGCCCCCCCCCCCACTGGGTGTACTGTGGATCTATGTGCAGCTGCTGGCTCTCACTATTGGTTCTTCACTGCTGCACTGTGAACTCTGTGACAGAAGCAGGATCTGCGTGAGAGTAGGCAGTGTAAAACCCTTCCTCCCTCCTCTGCATCCCCCCCTCCTGGCAGTGCAGGATCCAAACAGGGGGAGCAAGAGTAAAGCCAATGGAAACTTTAGAAAGGACTGCTCTGCAGACGTTGTGGACTATGGGAATTGTAGTACTTAAAGGGGTGCTGCACCATACTTGTTAATGGAGGCTAACAGGCAGTGGACTTCATCTCCCACAAATCCCTGCTCCTGGAAGAGGAGCGCCCCACTTTTTCCCCAGGCATATTGGCCGAGATTGTGGCAGCAATGGGTACAGACCCGCTGTCAGCATCTACGCCTCACATCTGAGGGACCAAAGCCATTGGAGAGGAGCTAAGGGGACAAGTTTCTTTGCCTGTTCATCCACATCAAGGAGAGAGGGTGGACCTGCATCTGAAACTTCCAGAGCTGCCTTCAGAGACTGAGTTTGAGAGAGAGAAAGATTTGCTGCATCTTCAGAATTGGAGCTGAGAACTGCGGCCTGTGTGAGGGACCAGGATCTAATCGCTCGGACCTGCTGATCGCTAAGTCATTGGGACCAGATTTGCCACCTGCCAGGAAGTGATAAGCTAAGCTACACATCCTAAACACCTGCCACACACTGCTAGTCCAAATAGAGACTGCTCCTACTTAGTGACCTATCTCCTGCCATCCAACCAAACTCTTAAAAGGACAGTGCACCACCTAAAGAAGGGCCCCACCAAAAGCCAGCCAATGCTAATCACTAGGTGCAAGGTACTTTCTACCAATTCTGGGGTACCTCTACACTAGAAATGCATATGCCCCCCTGCTGTTAGGGTTATATGCACAAGGTGTACACCATGACCCTTTTGATTCTTCTGAATTGGTTTATGTTGTTTAGAGACTCTAGTTACCCAGTTGCAGTTTAATTTAATCTTGTTAAAACCTTTAAGTGCCATCTAGTGGTTGATCAACCATTTCACCCCTTATGGTGCTCTTAAGTCTCTGTAATTACATGTTTATTCATGTACCCCTTGTTTGTTGGCATTGCCTTAATACATTTAATTATTTAGCTCCAAGTTATTGTGACCTAATTATTGTGAAATGTCACAGAGTGGTAGCTTACTAATTCTTAAGTTACACAGGTGTAAACGGTCTTAGTCTACGACCAAGTGTGTCAGAGGGGAGCAGCAGTCGTAGCAGAATCCATCATCACCAGTGGCTCCTGCGGGGGAAAGCGCTGCAAATGACAAAAGGGCAGCATTTTGTAAGTATTAAGGGCAGTATACACACAACTCTAGGTCTACCCTTACAGGCTTTCTAGAGAATGTGCACTTTTAAGGGTAAATATGTAAATAATTCCCTTACATGTCCTTAACCTACAAAATGTACCCAACATTTCTCCTGTCTAAACACCTAATGCTTAAAGTGACATTAAAAAATATCATTATTCTCCAAAAGTAATCCATACACATTCATTACTTAATGGGCCTGTTATCTGTTTTCCTTGAAATAATTTCTTTCTCTGTTTTCCTACCTCTCTCTAATAACTTTTGGGAACTACTGACCTCTCCTTTTCCCCCTCACTTTAGTTTGTTTGGAAGAAGCAGTGCACATTTATTGTGGTCATGTGCGCTGCCCTATGCACACTACACTTCCCATAGTCCATCTTGAGAGCAAGGAAAAGAGAGTGGCTATGTTCCTACACAAAGTTGTACCATGGAGAATTAATGTAGCTACTCCTTTACAGGAAGTCACATCAAAGCAGCAAAAAAACGCACACAATTTAGAGATTTGGTGGTAGACATGTGCACTGTTGAAAATTGAGTTAGTTTTCATTTCATTCGTTTTTTTTTTTTTCGTTTTTCTGGTCATTCATTATGTTCGAAATTTGTTATTTCGAAAAAATTCGTAACTTCGGAAAAATTGGAATTCGTTATGTTCCATTCGTTTAGATGCAATATTCATTATTTCGATAATTCGGAAAAAATCAGAAATTCAAAATTCGGAAATTTGATAATCTGAAATTTCGGAAATCCAAAAATTTGAAAATCAGAAAATTTGAAAATCCGAAATCATAACTAACTAATAATAACTAACTATTAAATTATAGATATTGGAATTTCCATTCAAATTTGTCTGTTAGTGAACGGAACTAATATGAATTTATCCGAGGTTACGAATTACCCAAAATAACGAATTCCGCATCTAAATGAATGGAACGTAGTGAAATAATAATAATAAATAATAATAATAAAACGTTTTTATTATTATTATTGGTATTCATTTTTTATGTTCCATTCGTTTAGATGCGGCTTTCGTTATTTTGGATCATTCGTAACTTTGGATAAATTCATATTCGTTCACTAATAGCCAAATTAAGGAAATTCCAATACCTATATTTAATAGTTGGTAATAGTTATTATTATTAGTTAGTTATTATTCTGTATTTTCGAATTTCCGGGTTTTCAAATTTTCGGATTTTCCTTCTTATTTTCGGATTTTTGTTCTTTTGAATTTTTGGATTTTCATTCTTATTTTCAGATTATCGAATTTTCGATTTTTCGGATTTTCAAATTTCAGAATTTTCGAATTTTGAATTTTCTAATTTCAGAATTTTCGAATTTTAGCTTTCAGAAAAATTTGTTAAACTGATTTTCGCTAATTTGAATATTTCCAAATAAAAGCGGAGTTCCAGCCGAAATATGACTTTTAAGATTAAAATACCCCTAGAATACTCATGCCTCGTGCAATATAACAAAATATGCTGTAAACTATGCCCAGTTGTCTATCTGTGCAGCATTGTTTTTTTACTTTTGTGAAGTCCCTGCACAGTGTGGCCATCTCCAGTGTGGGCATCTGAAGCCACAGTGTTCTTTTTCCTGGCGATCTCGCGCATGTGCAGTGCTGTGCAATCTTGGTCAGCTTGCCATGCCAAGCTGACCAAGATTTTCCATAGATGTTGAATGTTACAGGAGCTTAAATCCGGTAAGTAAACAGAAAAAAATAAATAAATTGCCTATTGATTTTAAGGATGCACATTAGTGCTGCATGGTGAGGAGTGAAAAATGTGGGTGGAACTCCGCTTTAAGGAATTTGTCAAATTTCGTTGAAAAACTAATTAGGAACTAAACAAATTGCACATGTCTATTTGGAGGAAGCTGAGAGCAATGGAATGGAATTTGAGTTATGATTACAGACTTCAATAGCAGATTTGTAAAACTAGAATTTAGTGTTACTCTACCTTCTAAAACAAATATACCCCCCCCCATACCTAAACTTTTTGTGAAGTTGTCCTATCAAAATACAGACCTGAGTGCAGACCACATGCTTAAATACTGACATTTATCCCCACTCCGAGGTTCTGGCGCCTCGCAGCTTTTGTAAGAAAAACATCCTGACCTCATCCTGTGTCTAGTGTGCATACATATAGGCAGACCCATTCATTCTTATAGATGGTCCATTCATACATATGTTGGCTGTGGGGAAGAAGTATGATGTCTACACTAAAAAGTAAAGTGGTATTAAACCCAAAACCAAAATGTAATATATTGCAGCTTACTAATTATTAGATGTGGTGGCTGCATTTGTTTTAATTGTTTAAGCTTTTTTCCCCCTCTGTTTTCACCTGGTGGTCTGGCAAGACACATCTTCTGTATTAGAGCGCCCCCACTCTGGATGAAGGAGCAACAGAGACTTCTTTAGACAACAGCACTGTCATTCGGGGGGGCGGGGGGTGTTAGATGTACTATCAGATTCAAATACACTAACAAATTAAAGCCAAACTCCAGCTAATACTTTATAAACAGTTGCAGCAAACATTTTTTTTTCCTTTTGGGATAAAAATTGTACTTAAGTGAATAAATAAAAGATCATTTTATTGATCATCGTAAGCACCCCTTCCAGTGTTAAATGCTCCATGCATTGCAATGCAAACCCTTTTAATAGGAGCGACTCAAGTCGCTCTAACTTAGAAAAAGGTTCCTGTACTACTTTGGGGCGACTTTGAATCGGCTTGCATTGACTTCTATACAGAAGTGATTTTGCAAGCCGTGCTGAAGTTGCGCTGTACGGTGGCGGCTTCAGAGTCGGAAAACTTTGAAGCTGCCCCAGTGTGGACCGGCACTTACTGACATTTTAAGTTCTTATTTAATACTTAACCCATAACCTGGCACTTAGCTTTTACAGCTCCCAAAGCCCTAACACTTCAACTAACCCCTACATTTGGCCCTCAAATCTTAAACTCCCTGGCAACACCTAACACTTTAAGTATCTCCTAAAATGTAACACTAACATTAATTGAACCCATAAATGAAGCCCTAACACTAAATAAACACTTCCTCTAATTACTCGCCTCATTCTGTGCAAGGTCTAAACAGACACCACCAATATCCTAGTGTCAGAATCAGCTGATCCATAGTAATTAGTATGATAGTTCAAAGACAAAAGAGACGCCAAAAAGTTGAAATAACTTGCATTTTCATCATCTATTACCCATCCAACCAACCGTGTTAACAATTCTTCTCTAAAATAAAATGTTGGTTTCCGTTTTAATTTGAGAACTAAAATAAATATTTAAGGCCAATTTTTTCTTGCAGGCAATCGTCCTTAACACCCATAAAAAAACATGTTCCTATTGTCCTTCACTGAAACATTTGAGACACTGAGATATTCAGATTAGCTAGACATTACCTAAATGTCCTTTATTTTATCTTCAGATGTCTGACACATTTTAGGAATTCATTTTGTTAAATTACCCTCTAAAACATCCTTTTTAATGTCAATTGGCCATGATTTTTCCACCATAATTAAACACAGAAAGCTGACAAATGTATGACAAATAACAAGGATAACAACAAAGGCTAACAGATGACATGGCGTGGAGGACACAAGAAGCTTTTTGAAAGCTGAACTCCAAAGGACTTAATTCTGCACAATCTTTACATTTACACAGCCCTGCCATGTGGGTTTCCTGACATTCCTCTACTGCAGCTAAGCAATGCAGCTTGGTCAACTCCTTGCCCCTTGGAAAAGAAATAGGTAATGTACATTTATAGCTGGAGGGGGAGAAGTTACGAGAAGGGGAGAAACTACAAACAAATCATAAGTATATGAACTGCAGTATGTAGGCAGGTGCAGTCTACGTGCTCTACTGCAGGTGTTGCTCTTTCGCAGTGACACTGCAGTGGGAGGAGAAGTTAAGAGGAACATGGTTCCTCTATGGTTTCCTGGGTCACTGGGGAAGCTATTCCATTGGATGCTGCAGCCCCATGTGACTCTAGCAGTCATCTTGGGTCAGGCATACTTTTAAGTCCCTGGCTCCCAAGTTTGGCAAGCATTTTGTAGGGACAGGTACCTCTCCTGGTAGGGACAGAACTAGCAGCAGAGAAAAGTTCCAAACTAAGAGGAAAAGCGTAAAGGGCTTGCAACTTCCCTGGACATCTTTCTGCTTGGGCAAAGATGGCCAGGACGCATTCTTCCCCTCTCAACAGGCACTATCAGTTTGTCTGAATCCTGCTCGCTACATGCTGTTGGAACTGTGAGTGTTACCAGCTGGGCTGCTTTCCCACCGGGTACTTGTGAACTGCCTTTGTATTTTGCCAATACAAGTCCTTACATCACACTGGGACTGTGTGTAGTATTGCTGCCCCAACACAGTGCATCCCACCTAAATGTACATGGGCATTTGGAATCTGAATCCTAAATGGTCTGTTAAAGGAGCTCAAAGCCATTAAAATTTTGAATGGCTCCTAAAGGCTAGTGAAAATCAGCAATTTATTATATTTATTTTAATTTTGTTATCTAGAAGCTCATGAAAAATGTATTAAAAGGAAGATAAATTCACATTTAAGTAGATAAAACAGCAATGTGCATTAAAAAATGGCGGCAGTGGGGTCCTACCCGACGCGTTTCATCTTCTTGGACATTGCGTCTCCCCAGACGATGTCCAAGGAGACAAAACGCGTTGGATAGGACCCCACTGACGCCCTTTTTTATTGCACAGCGCTGTTTTATCTACTTAAATGTGAGTTTATCTTCCTTTTAAAACATTTTTCATGTTTATATACGGAATTACACTATGTGGCCTTCTCTGTTCTTCTTATGCAAACCCAACTGTTGCGTATGGATCTGGGGCACCACTTCTGAGAGATACATCTGTCCATGGATGGTCGCAGTTTCCTGTTGCAACTTCCACAGAACTTCACATCCCCATTTGTTGTTTTACAACACAAGTTTGTTTGACCCATTGAACGTACATTCCTTTGGGTTCAAACGTTCCGGTAAGCCTCCCTATTGTTGGTGGTGTTTCATTCACTCCAGGATTTCATCTGTTCACCGGCATGATCTTCACATGAAGTTTTTCATATATATGGGACTCATATCATCTTTGTACCATTGTTTTTTATTTGGAATTTTTCAGATGCACTAGTAGTCACCATATTTATGACACTTACATCATACACATAACTTATGTGTTCTGTGTTTCACTTTTCATATTAGATACCTTTTTCTTTTCATGATGCTTTATAGCGCTACACTTTCCCGTTTTCTATAGGAGGTGAGGGTAATGCTGCAACAGCAACACAAACAGGAATAAAAATGTTTTTATTTTCCCCTCCTCCATTGAAAAAAGCAAGGTGTTTTTGGAATATACCAGCTGAAGACTGAGCAACCCGCTGTGATCTGAATACTCCAGCTTGAACTATAAGTTTTAGCGCTGGTTGTTCACCGCCAACTGTACTGTAAATTGGGAATGAAATTAACACTTCCAATAGATGATTTAGGCTTCTTTATTGATCAGCCATTGGGCTAAATGAAAAATTAAACAAATGGATTCCTCCATCAACACAAGCAAGGTGGATAGAGGAATCCTCCCCATTGTGCCATTGTATTCTGACAGTGGGACTCCTCCTCTGTCAGAATACATTGGTTACTGGCCGCAGCTCATTGCCTGCTTTTACTGATCAAAGAAAATTTTCCAAGAAGCCCGTTCGACAGAAGTGGCGTGTTACAATAACCTCTGTCAAGTAGGAAAGGCCATACATGGATCGCAATTCAGCTGAAGCAGTCAAATTTCAGTACATCTAAGGCCAGCTTAAAGGAGAAGTCCAGCCTGAGCTCATTCGGCTGAGCTTCTCCTAAGGGTCACAGTAGTGCAACTCGTTTTGCACTCCTGTGACCCATTTTCAGAAGAGAGTGGTCTGAAGTCCACTCTCTGCTGACGTCACCAGGATCGGAAGTCTGGATCCGCCAGGTGTCTGGATTGATTGGCGTCTCAGGCTCCCAGCGAGCCGCTGAGACTGCTGCTCCCCGTCCCTCCGCAGCTCAGCAATCTAATGAGCATGGAGGAGCAGAGCAGGGGAGCTGCTGGTTGACAGGCGGGGAGGTGAGAGAACCGAGCCATCCGCGGCGTTCGATGGCTCTGTTCTCAGTGAAGAGACGACAGGGGAGAGATGAAGCACCGGACAGAGGTAAGTATGACTGGGGAAAAAATCCCAAAGCCATACTTCTCTTTTAACAGCATTACAAAAGGCAGCAGTATCCACACATTGTACACGCTTGATTAATGTTCATTCATGTTTACAATATACAGTGCTAAACTGTAGTTTTTGGCCAAAGTTTAGCTTTAAAGTGGTTGTAAATCCTGTATAACCTCTTTTACCTACAGGTAAGCCTATAATAATAACTTGCACAGTTTAGGAGATATTCACTGTATCCACATGTGCCAACGACATCGGCTCACTCGTGCCGTTTCTTCAGCTGCTGTACCATTATTGTCGACTCCCACGCACATGACGTCATCACGGCTCTGGTCAATCACAACCCAGAAATAACTCCGGGAGGACATGTTGCCAGACACAGGTATGCTGGGACTGCTGCAATAACATCATTCTAAGGTATTCCATAATGAGCTAGTATGCGATGCATACTAGCTCATTATGCCTTTGTTTTGCAGGTTATTTTTTTTTTTTTTTGTTTTGTTTTTTTTTACTCTGGGTTTACAACCACTTTAAGTTGAAGTGATTGTCTCCTATAATTATTATTATACTACCTCATTATGCCTTTGTTTCATAGTTTTTTTTTTCATCTGGGTTTACAACCACTTTAACAAATGGGGCTGCTAATGTATAAGGCTTACAAAGTTTTTCTTTTATACTAACCTCAATTTTACCAGTTTTAGCTGCTAGCTTCAGTGGTGTCAGACCTTCCCAGTTAGGAGTTTCCTCCAGGTCCATCTCTGGATTGATTGTTATGGATCTCTTCAGAATGTCATCATACATTTTAGTGATTATCTTAGTGTTCTTCTCTGTGTTATCAGCTACTAAAACCAGAGCGTGCAGGACTGTATTCCCATGACTATCTCTGGCTTTTAAGTCAGCCTTACGATAGGGATTGTTTAAGAGATAGTCAACAATATTGGGCTGGTTAGTGCAGGCAGCTAGAGAAAGAGGGAGTTCACCTGTGAATAAAAATAATCCAGACTTTAGTCAATAGAAACTGCAATCCCTCCAGATCAACAAATGATTTCCGAACAGGAAAAAAAGAATTGGAGTAAACCAAGGGACAACTTTTGGGGACGACAGAAGTTTAATCTCATGCTCTGTTTTTGCAAAAGCAATAAACAAATTGCACAATCAGGGGGGATGAAAATTCTTGGAAATCTTGGAAACATGTTGATGTATTATATTGCAGAAAGAATAAATTAATTATCTCATCAGATTTTATATACTTATGATAAATGCTGCATTTTGTATTTCAGATGCATGAATCATTGTCTGTAATAAAGGGCCGTTGACCTTGCATTATCTATACACTGTTAAAAACCTTTCACATTGTATTCTTTCACTTGTCTGATTAACACATTAGGCACTTCCCTGGTCCCAGCCTAAGGTTAGTGTCAGAAAATCAATTATGCAACAGGAGTGCTAATTGGCCACTTACCTTTTCTTAAGGAGTCACTTCCTTGCTGGGCATACCACCATTCCTCTCTACTCCTAGCAAGTGAGATTCTGCAATGTTTGGGGCTAGCGAGGAAAATTGACTGTCTCCATTTGCTGATACTGCTGGTGATGTATAATCAATGACAGGGTCAACTGCATGTTATGGTCCTAATGACCCATTCCCACCTATGTGGTCTGTTGCCGTGCCAACACATAAAAATGGACCAAAATGTATAAGCACTATTTATTGAGATGCAGAGCACAACAATGCACAGTAGTGTGTTTCTGTGCATCTTGCTACCCTTGGTACCCTGCATTTACCATTGAAAATAATTAGCACCGCAAGGTGCTAACTCATGCATGGTGGGTTGCTAACCCATAGCAACTCATAGGTGTAAATGGGTCCTATGTGTTCATATACAGGCAAATCTCTAACCACCAATATCATGCATTGAGAATCCTCTCCAAACTGCTGCAGAGCCAGCACCCACTGGCACCACCTCACAACCAGCAACCTGTGTATCTTAGGCTAAACTAACCAACCAAACAGATGTAAAAATAAGACTGAGCGCATTAGTACATAAGGAGATATTTAGAGTATATGTGCACATTTTCAGCCAAGCTACAATTCAAACTGGAAATCAAACGTTTGAAGGTAGTTAGTTCTTACACAGGCTGTCTGCATTCAAGAGTTTCCCAGCTGCTTTCTAAGGTTTGCTGTAGAGATGTGACAGAAAAAATGGGTGCAATAAAGGGCTTACTACAGCCTCTATGGCTATGCATTGGAACTAGTAAATAGGAAATTATAAATGAATGTAAAAAATATGTAACATATAGAATTTGATACAACAAACTTGTTGATGCCTTCTTTACAGTAGTTTTTTTTTTTTATGGTTGACTTCAGTTACGCCTGCAATTACTCAGGTTATCTAGATCATGCTTGTGACATCTTACCAAAGTAAAAACTGACTCCTTTTTTCTTCTTCTGAAAAAATGTGCCCTCCGCTTTGGCATGGACGTCAGCTTTGTGTTTCATCAGCAGCTGGACTAGTTGGAAGCTTCTCTTCTCAATTGCTATGTGGAGTGCTGTCTGTCCTGGAGTGATATAGAAAAACAAATCATATGTTTGATTACGTAGCCGTAATAAAAAAAGCTACAGCTGCTATCAATATGAATACCCAATTGGACCTGGATCACCTGCTGGTGGCACTGTGGTTCCCAGAGCTGACAGGTGTACTTCCGGGGTCCATCAGCAGCTGTCACCCAGTAGGCATCAGATCCCAATAATTACTCTCCACCTGATGATTGCTGCTAAGGAAGGTATATAGCCTCTCCTCTAGCTTCATTCAGCACCTCAGTGTTTTGCCTGTGTGCCATGTACCTGGTTACTAATGCTCTGCTCCTGGCTTTGATTGTGTTATTGACTGCTATCCTGATTCCTACCACGATACTGTTCCTGTTACAGTACCTGCATCCTGTACACTGCTATTTATATCTGCTCCCCTTGTTCCTGATCCCAGGTCTGGTCCTTTCCTATCATGATCCATCCTCCTGGCTGTTTCGGCATCTCCTGTCATACCCTGCTTGTCTGTGTTTTCCCCTTTGTATTATAGATAGTTTCATAGTTAGGAAGGGCATGACAATACCCAAGATGGCCCCCCTGGGTAGATTCCTGTGCACAGTCACAGGCCAGTTCCTTGCCCTTCATGTGCACATAGAAAATGTACAAGTGTGCATCCACGTGTGCATGAACATCTGCTTGCGCAGGCATGCAAGTCTGTGACAGTTTATGGAGCCAAATTGGCTATTTAAACTGAGTAAGTGATCTGCTCCATTGCTGTCTCGTCTATGGCATTCCAGTGCAACCTGTGTTCTGTTATCCTGCACTTGATTCCAGTTACTGACCCAGCTTGTCTTGACTATTCCGTGAACACTGTCTGCACCCGCCCCAGCTTGTCACCTGATCTCCACTTCTGCCTGCTCCCTTGGCTTTTACACTACTGGTCTGTTACTGACTCTGGCCTGTACCCTGACTACGCTTCTGTCTGCGTCCCAGCACCTGATCCGACAATCAGTATCTGGCCTGATTTCGCTGCTATTCAATCTGCTGCTGGTCCTCTGCTGCAAGCATCTGTCCGCTGCCAGCCTGTACCTCACCAATCTGCTGCCGCCAGTGCCAGCCTGTCCTACCTGCTGCTGACCTGCCATGACCCAGCTAGCCTACTCCACTGTGGCTCACCACCAGCTTCCCACTGCCTGGCCTGGACATCCTATCAGCTTTACCGCTAGCAAGACCAACAGCACATCAGGCTCCCCACCAGGTACGTGACATCACTATTGGCTGATGTCAGTCAGCCGGTCCAGGCTCTGGAGAGTTCCCGACTTTAATGTTGGATACCACTCAGATCCCTAACTGGCAGCCGGCTTAGCCTTTCAACGTGCTACTGAGAGCATGAGCCAGCCGCTCCAACTCCCTCCACAGCTCCAGTCAGCACTGGAGGGGCAGAGCAGAGAGACAGTGACTGACAGTCAAAAGCTCTGTGCTCAGTAAAGACAGAGAACTGAACGATCAGTGGTCTTGATTGCCCAGTTCTCGGTCTTAGAGGCGGCGGGATGCTGCCTCTAAGACCAAAAACATAGGACCGATGCTGCATCCACCTAGGTGATCATGTGAGTTTGTTGTTTTTGCAATTCCCAAACTATTCTTTTAATAAATTTTAGTTTAATCATAAGCAGTCTGGTTTCAGTTTCCTTAAGTACAGCTACACCAGTCTGGTCACCTCTGCTGGCTACAAGTACTCAGTATCCTAACAACAGTCATGTACAAAAAGGAAAAGAAGGATTTTTGCATGAACATGATTAGATAATTGAAGCGAGCACAACTTTACCTTATTCACTAGTCTAAGTAAACATATTCTTTACAAAGTGTGAATAAGGCCAAAAGGAAACCTCTCATAACAGAAACGTTATTGATGGCCCCCTTCTGAAAATGCTAGTTGCTTGGCTTTCATGTTAAATCTCTATCTTGAGTTCTTTAAATGATGACCCAGAAAAAAGTAGAAAATTGACTATAGTAAGTAGAAAATTAACTATAGTCTGTATTTTCATATTGCCGCCTAAACTTTTAGTCCCAAAGGCTTCAAGTCAGACTGAAGGAGCTCATACAAATAAATTATGAATATAAACAAAGTTTTTTTTCCCATTAGCATATTATATTATTAACAGATCATTTACATAAAAGGGTATGCTTGGCTGTCTTTTCTAAAGTTCCAGCAGTCTTAAATCACAGGTTGTTCCTATTTGCAAGTTTGAACACTTTTGTGTGGTGTTAATGGCTGTCTCTCCGCCACTGACACTGGCACTTCTTTGACCATAGCCGCCAGTATTCACCATAGTGGTGGTCCAAAATAAAGTACAGCAGGGTGTAATCCAATGCTCCTAATTTCAGGAAAGCACATGTGAAAGCACCAATTTTTTTGGGCCTACCAATGTCACGTATGGGTGTTATGTTTCCACTGGGGCAGACTGGCTAATCTGGACTTGGTAGCAGCAGCTGAGGCTAGACAGTGGAGACACAGAGAGCCTCACTGACTGGATACCTGCTGGTAATGTAAGGAAAGAGTCAGCTTGCCTGCTTGTTTAGCAAAGTTAAGAGCCCATAGAAGGGCCAAGTCACAGGGTCTAAGGAGGTGTTCTTTATCAGTGCCAGGAGGTGTGATGGGTTATGAGTTTTGCTGTCACTGAAACAGGCAGCTACCAGAGACTGAGTACAGGTATACAGGAATGTATAAGTCTCTTGCAGCACAAGGATGCTGGGAACATGGAGGTGTTATAGTAAGGTCTATAGCAGGCAGGGTTGCCAAAGAACAACAGGCTGGAGTGCAGGATTCACTGGAGCAGGATACAGACTGGAGTGCACAGGGTCACAGGAACAGAATACAGGATGGAGTGCACAGGGTCACAGGAACAGAATACAGGATGGACTGCACAGGGTCACAGGAACAGAATACAGGATGGAGTGCACAGGGTCACAGGAACAGAATACAGGATGGAGTGCACAGGGTTACTGGAGCAGGATACAGGATGGAGTGCATGGGATCACTAGAGCAGGATACAGATTAGAATGGACAGGGTTACTGGAGCAGGATACAGCCTAGAGTGCACAGGATCACTGAAGCAGGATACAGACTGGAGTTCTTGGGTCACTTGAGCAGGATACAGGGCACTGGGGTCACTGGGGGCTACAGGGGGCACTCTGGGGCTGGAAGGATGCTGGAGGGAGAAGACAGTGAGGTTCACAGGGGTCAAATGACAGCCAGGCACCGGAGAGCAGAAAATCACTGGAGAACACAATGGGGAGGCCAATAAACAAATGGGGCTCAGCTGCTGGCGTGAACATGCACTGCTCAAAACACCAAGCAGCACACATGCTAGCCCTTTAAGACAGCTCCACCTCTGTGATTGGCTGTGACACTGGTGGCACTAGTGGAACCCGAAAGGTGGTGATCACACACAGGAGGGGGGCGGGATATGTGACAGACTGTAATTAGGATAGCCTGAGGATAGCCAGGATGGTAGAGAAGGGATTTTAGGATATGTGTAGACAGCATTTCCTTGCTATAGCCAATTTAGATAATTTTGAGTAAAGAAATAAAAAAAAATGTGGATTCACTTTAGGAGTGGAGTTTTCCTTAAAACATTTATGGTATCTCTTTCTCTATTGTTTTTTCATCAATAATACATATATCTCCGCCCTTTGTCTCTAAATTACTCCCAAGGCACAATTCAAGCAGATGTAGAGACAGAAATCTAATAGCCATTAGCTTGAATACTTTTATTTCCTAGGCGGAAAGAGCATTGGAATCAACAACATCACTCTATTGCAGGAGGACCAGTTGATGTCTCAGCAGTCTTGTCTAATGTTACTCTTAATTACCTCTAGAAAGTGACTTATGCATTTGTGAAATATTCAGGTGTGTTCCATAACATAACACTTTAAAGGTACAGTTCAGCCAAAATGAAAAAACATGCCTTGAAATGTACAGAAGGAACAAATTCTAATTGTGTAGGGCATTCTATTTCTCATCTAAACTTAGGATGCCACAGCGCTGAATTTTTTCCCCATTTTGTTATGTTACAGCCTTATTCCAAAATGGATTAAATTCATTATTTTCTTCAAAATTCTACAAACAATACCCCATAATGACAACGTGAAAGAAGTTTGTTTGAGATCTTTGCAAATGTAAAAAAAATAAAAAGTGAAAAAAATCACATATACATAAGTATTCACAGCCTTTGTCATGACACTCAAAATTGAGCTCAGGTGTATCCTGTTTCCACTGAGCACCTTTGAGATGTTTCAACAAATTGATTGGAGTCCACCTGTGGTAAATTCAGTTGATTGGACATGATTTGTGCATCTATATAAGGTCCCACAGTTAACAGTGCATGTCAGAGCACAAACCAAGCCATGAAGTCCAAGGAATTGTCTGTAGACCTCCGAGACAGGATTGTATTGAGGCAGAGATTTGGGGAAGCGTACAGAAAAATTTCTGCAGCATTGAAGGTCCCAATGAGCACAGTGGCCTCCATTATCTGTAAATGGAAGAAGTTTAGATCCACCAGGACTCTTCCTAGAGTGGGCCGCCTGGCCAAAAAGAGTGACTGGGGGAGAAGGGCCTTAGTCAGGGAGGTGACCAAGAACCAGATGGTCACTCTGACAGAGCTCCAGTATTTCTCTATTTCTCTGTGGAGAAAGGAGATTCTTCCAGAAGAACAACCATCTCGCAGCACTCCACCAATCAGGCTTGTATGATAGAGTGGCCAGACAGAAGCCACTCCTCAGTAAAAGGCACATGACAGCCTGCCTGGAGTTTGCCAAAAGGTACCTGAAGGACTCTCACATCATGAGAAACAAAATTATCTGGTCTGATGCAACAAAGATTGAGCTCTTTGGCTTGAATGGCAAGTGTCAATTCTGGAGGAAACCAGGCACAGCTCATCACCTGGCCAATACCATCCCTACAGTCAAGCATGGTGGTGGCAGCATCATGCTCTGGGGATGTTTTGTAGAGCTAGAAACTGGGAGACTAGTCAGGATCGAGGGAAAGATGGATGCAGCAATGTACAGCGATATCCTTGATGGAAACCTGCTCCAGAGCACTCTGGACCTCAGACTGGGGTAAAGGTTCATCTTCCAACAGGACAACGCCTAAGCACACAGCCAAGATAACAAAGGGGTGGCTATGGGACAACTCTGTGAATGTCCTTGAGTGGCCCAGCCAGAGCCCAGACTTGAACCCGATTGAACATCTCTGGAGAGATCTGGAAATGGCTGTGCACCGATGCTCCCCATCCAACCTGATGAAGCTTGAGAGGTCCTTTAAAGAAGAATGGGAGAAATTGCCCAAAAATAGCTGTGCCAAGCTTGTAGCATCATACTCAAAAAGACTTGAGGCTGTAATTGATGCCAAAGGTGCGTCAACAAAGTATTGACAACAGGCTGTGAATACTTACGTACACAGGATTTTTTTTGTTCTTTATTTTTATTACATTTTGAGCAAAATAATGAATTTAATCCATTTTGGAATAAGGCTGTAACATAACAAAATGTGGAAAAAGTGAAGCTCTGTGAATACTTTCCGAATGCACTGTATAGTGTACCAATATTCTGGAAAACCAGTTATACAGTTATGTGAATATTTAAGCCAGATATTCTCAGTTCTACCAATTGTTCTTAATTTTACCAAATTCTACCAATTCTACAAATGTAAAGACTGACAGAACGCTTAAGACAGTCACATGACTGGAGCCTGCAGGTCTACATGTGATAAACTGGAAATAGTTAAGGTATCAATTAATAAAACAGGACTCAATAAAGGTAAATAAAGGGAATTTCCAAACTTTAGTAAAGTATACAGTAGTTAGTTGTCAGTATGCTCCTAATCCTAAAAATATTGTCCAAATGATTATAAGTGAATATAGGAAAACAGAACAATAAAAATCTGTTTCATTGGAAGTAATGAAAGTCATTTCAACTAATTTTATGTCAGCTCAACACATAGAGCCAGGACTGTTGGGAAGTATGTAGACAGTAGAGTCTTATCATATGATAGTGTGAATGAGAGCCAGCCATACAAAGTTAAATGGATGAGACAAACATATCTGGGTTTCGTTTGCGGTGCGTTTTTTATTCAAAAGTAACACTTAACAGGAGACAGCTCTTTATTAATGCTTAAATGTCAGTAGGGCTGAAACAACTAATCGATTAATCGACAACTAAGCGATTATGAAAATAGTTGTCAACTATTTTCATAATCGATTTCGGCCAGCTGATTAGTTGGTCTGCATACAGAATGCATTCATTGTTTACATATCAGGAAATACAGTGCAGCACACATACAGCTCAGTACACCGTCCATACATGTCAGTAAGTGCCTGAGAACTTGTGAATGTGTGAGGAGCAATGCCTCATGGAACATGTAGTCCTGGGCAGGAAGTGAGTGGGTCTAAAGGTAGAAGTTTTTTACCTTGGTATAGGGGCACGCTATATTATAATTTGCAGCTTGCTATTGGGGCACTCTAAAGGCAGGAGGAGCCAGAAGCATTGATGGGGGACCCCAGAAGAGAAGAATCGGGGCTGCTCTGTGCAAAACCATTACACAGAGCAGGTAAGTATAACATGTTTGTTTTAAAAAAAAAATTACTATAAAGACTGTGCAGGGAAGATCAGCATCTGAACCCAGAGAAGGTGGAGGCTGATAGACTGGAGGTAATAGAAGGCATTACTATTACATTTAAAGTAAACTTTTACATGGAGGCAAGCCACATTACGTTGGAGCAGGGCACATTACATGAGGGCAGGGCACATTACGTGGGAGCAGGGCACATTTCAAGGAGGCAGAGCATATTACGTGGGAGCAGGGCACATTACGTGGGAGCAGGGCACATTACATGAGGGAAGGGCACATTACGTGGGAGCAGGGCACATTACGTGGGAGCAGGGCACATTTCAAGGAGGCAGGGCATATTACGTGGGAACAGGGCACATTACGTGGGAGCAGGACACATTACGTGGGAGCAGAACACATTACATGCGCCCCAGTGTGAAAGGGGTCTAAATAAAAAATGTGATCTCTGAGTCTGATGATATTTACCAGATTCAACCTCCAATAGTATATACAGTATATCTCTTGTCTGTTATTCTCAGAGTTGATTAGAGATTTTGCTCCCTAATCATATAGTTGGTTATTTATATTTAGCACTGCATATAGATTTTTAAGAATAAATTGGCTTTTTTTTAAACTTTACATATTAAATTATACACCACACTTTTTTTAAGGTTATTATCCGATTAATCGAAACAATAATCGACCAACTAATCGATTATGAAAATAATTTTTAGTTGCAGCCCTAAATGTCAGTGTTAAAAATGCTAAATTCATTTAAATACTATGCTTGGGGGATGACCTAAATCTGCCTGTGAATTCGCACATCTGTAAGATGAACTACAAAAGTAACATTTAAAAAAATAAAAAAACCATGCTGCTAAATAAAATAAAATGGTGATATATGACATTTCCCTATTGGATTGTTTTTGCTGTAAAAAAATGGCATGGGGACCCCCCCAAATCAAACAAAGGGCATAGGAAGCTGAGCAGTGCACTGCCCCGGGGGGCATGTTCTAATGCAAAAATATTTTTTTAATAATGAGTAAAGGGCTATCTTAAAATGGTAAAATTCCTCTAAATAACATGCTTGGGTGATGTTCTAATCCTGTCTGTGAAGAGATGTATCTGTAGGATGTACTGTATACAATGTACTACAGCAGAAATAAAATTCACAAGGGATGACAAATTTAAATTGTTGGTAAATGATATTTCCCAGCTGCTTCATTCTAACATACATAGAAAAGCGATGGCAGAAAAAGACTGAGTAGTCCATCAAGTCTGCTCATTTTTTTATATACATATATTTTTTATTTTTTTTTGGTTGGTTGTTTTTTAATTTAGTTTTTTGCTGCTTTTTTTGGTTTTCTTTTGTTTTTTATTTTGTTTTTGTTTTTTTTTCATTAACTTTATTGTCTGACTATAGATCTATGTTTGTTCCAAGCACGTTTGAAGCCATTTACTGTTGACTGTCTCACTACCTCTGCTGGAAGTTTATTCCAAGCATCAACTACCCTTTCAGTAAAATAATATTTTCTAAGAATAATTTTGAACTTTCCTCCAGTTAATTTGAGGTCATGTTCTTGATTTTAGTTTCCTATTGAAAAAACTGCCATCCTGGACCTTATTCAACCCTTGATGTTATTAAAGGTTTTAATTAGGGGTGCACCGAATGGGTTTTTTGGTGCCGAAACCGATACCGAAAATGAAAAATACACTAGGCCGAAAACCGATACCGAAAATGACCGATACCGAAACTTAAAAAAAAAAAAAAATTTGTATACAGGAGATGGTCAGAGACTACGGACATGGTACAGGAGATGGTCAGAGACTGTGGACATGGTACAGGAGATGGTCTGAGACTGCAGACATGATACAAGAGATCAATGCAGCCTCACAGTGCCCGTCAGATGCAGCCTGTCTGTGTCCCCAGTGCAGCCAGCCTGTGTGTCCCCAGTGCAGCCAGCCTGTGTGTCCCCAGTGCAGCCAGCCTGTGTGTCCCCAGTGCAGTCTGCCTGTGTGTCCCCAGTGCAGCTTGCCTGTGTGTCCCCAGTGCAGCCAGCCTGTGCGTCCCCAGTTCAGTCTGCCTGTGTGTCCCCAGTGCAGTCAGCCTGTGTGTCCCCAATGCAGCCTTCCTGTGTGTCCCCAGTTCAGCCTGCCTGTGTGTCCCCAATGCAGCCTGCCTGTGTGTCCCCAATGCAGCCAGCCTGTGTGTCCCCAGTGCAGCCAGCCTGTGTGTCCCCAGTGCAGCCAGCCTGTCTGTAGTCAGTGCAGCCAGCCTGTGTGTCCCCAGTGCAGTCAGCCTGTGTGTAGCCAGTGCAGCCAGTCTGTGTGTCCCCAGTGCAGCCAGCCTGTGTATCCCCAGTGCAGCCAGCCTGTGTGTCCCCAGTGCAGCCAGTCTGTGTGTCCCCAGTGCAGCCAGCCTCTCTGTAGCCAGTGTAGCCAGCCTGTGTGTCCCCAGTGCAGCCAGCCTGTGTGTCCCCAGTTCAGCCAGTCTGTGTGTCCCCAGTGCAGCCAGCCTGTGTGTCCCCAGTTCAGCCAGCCTGTGTGTCCCCAGTTCAGCCAGCCTGTGTGTCCCCAGTGCAGCCAGCCTGTGTGTGCCCAGTGCAGCCAGCCTGTGTGTAGCCAGTGCAGCCAGTCTGTGTGTCCCCAGTGCAGCCAGCCTGTGTGTGCCCAGTGCAGCCAGCCTGTGTGTAGCCAGTTCAGCCACCCTGTGTATAGCCAGTGCAGCCAGCCTGTCTGTAGTCAGTGCAGCCAGCCTGTGTGTCTCCAGTGCAGCCAGCCTGTGTGTCCCCAGTGCAGCCAGCCTGTGTGTAGCCAGTGCAGCCAGTCTGTGTGTCCCCAGTGCAGCCAGCCTGTCTGTAGCCAGTGTAGCCAGCCTGTGTGTCTCCAGTGCAGCCAGCCTGTGTGTCCCCAGTGCAGCCAGCCTGTGTGTCCCCAGTTCAGCCTGCCTGTGTGTCCCCAGTGCAGCCTGCCTGTGTGTCCCCAGTGCAGCCAGCCTGTGTGTCCCCAGTGCAGCCAGCCTGTGTGTCCCCAGTGCAGCCAGCCTGTGTGTCCCCAGTGCAGCCAGCCTGTGTGTCCCCAGTGCAGCCAGTCTGTGTGTCCCCAGTGCAGCCAGCCTGTGCGTCCCCAGTGCAGCCAGACTGTGCGTCTCCAGTGCAGCCAGCTGTGCGTCTCCAGTTCAGCCTGCCTGTGTGTCCCCAGTGCAGCCTGCCTGTGTGTCCCCAGTGCAGTCAGCCTGTGTGTCCCCAATGCAGCCTGCCTGTGTGTCCCCAGTGCAGCCAGTCTGTGTGTGCCCAGTGCAGCCAGCCTGTGTGTAGTCAGTGCAGCCAGCCTGTGTGTCCCCAGTGCAGCCAGTCTGTGTGTAGTCAGTGCAGCCAGCCTGTGTGTCTCCAGTGCAGCCAGCCTGTCTGTAGCAAGTGTAGCCAGCCTGTGTGTCCCCAGTGCAGCCAGCCTGTGTGTCCCCAGTGCAGCCAGCCTGTGTGTCCCCAGTGCAGCCAGCCTGTGTATAGCCAGTGCAGCCTGCCTGTGTGTCCCCAGTGCAGCCAGCCTGTGTGTCCCCAGTGCAGCCAGTCTGTGTGTCCCCAGTGCAGCCAGTCTGTGTGTCCCCAGTGCAGCCAGTCTGTGTGTCCCCAGTGCAGCCAGTCTGTGTGTCCCCAGTGCAGCCAGCCTGTGCGTCCCCAGTGCAGCCAGCCTGTGCGTCTCCAGTGCAGCCAGCCTGTGCGTCTCCAGTGCAGCCAGCCTGTGTGTCCCCAGTGCAGCCAGCCTGTGTGTCCCCAGTTCAGCCAGCCTGTGTGTCCCCAGTGCAGCCTGCCTGTGTGTCCCCAGTGCAGTCAGCCTGTGTGTCCCCAATGCAGCCTGCCTGTGTGTCCCCAGTGCAGCCTGCCTGTGTGTCCCCAGTGCAGCCTGCCTGTGTCTCCCCAGTGCAGCCTGCCTGTGTGTCCCCAGTGCAGCCAGTCTGTGTGTGCCCAGTGCAGCCAGCCTGTGTGTAGTCAGTGCAGCCAGCCTGTGTGTCTCCAGTGCAGCCAGCCTGTGTGTCCCCAGTGCAGCCAGTCTGTGTGTCCCCAGTGCAGCCAGCCTGTCTGTAGCAAGTGTAGCCAGCCTGTGTGTCTCCAGTGCAGCCAGCCTGTGTGTCCCCCAGTGCAGCCAGCTTGTGTGTCCCCAGTGCAGCCAGCCTGTGTGTCCCCAGTGCAGCCAGTCTGTGTGTCCCCAGTGCAGCCAGTCTGTGTGTCTCCAGTGCAGCCCGCCTGTGTGTAGGCAGTGCAGCCAGTCTGTGTGTCCCCAGTGCAGCCAGTCTGTGTGTCCCCAGTGCAGCCAGCCTGTCTGTAGCCAGTGTAGCCAGCCTGTGTGTCTCCAGTGCAGCCAGCCTGTGTGTAGCCAGTGCAGCCAGTTTGTGTGTCCCCAGTGCAGCCAGCCTGTGTGTCCCCAGTGCAGCCAGCCTGTGTGTCCCCAGTGCAGCCAGCCTGTGTGTCTCCAGTGCAGCCAGCCTGTGTGTAGCCATTGCAGCCAGCCTGTGTGTCCCCAGTGCAGCCAGCCTGTGTGTAGCCATTGCAGCCAGCCTGTGTGTCCCCAGTGCAGCCAGCCTGTGTGTCGCCAGTGCAGCCAGCCTGTGTGTGCCCAGTGCAGCCAGTCTGTGTCCTCAGTACAGCCTACCTGTGCAGGGGAAGAGAGGGAAGAGAGAGGAGAGCCGCCGCCGCCGCCAGATTCATTAGAGCCCCGGGAACATCACAGCTTTCATTTCAATAGCTGTGTGTTCCCCGCCGCGTGCTGTCACATAAAGCCCCTCCCCCTTGTCCGGGAAACTTTGATAGTCAGATCACCCATCCCAGGATTGGACAGGTGATCTGTCTATCTAACGTGCCCGGACAAAGAGGAGGGGTTGTATGTGACGGCGCGTGGTGTATGTATGAAAGCTGTGATGTTCCCGGGGCTCTAATCAACCTGGCGGCGGCGGCTCTCCTCTCTCTTCTGCACTATACGACACCCCCGTAAAAGGCGGCACCAGGGGCGGGGGGCAGAGCCCCTCCCCTGCCAAGCCCGCCCCGTTTTCGGCTCCATTATCAGCCTTTTTTCTCTTTTGGCAAATTGCCGAAAAGGCAATTTTCAGCCGATATGTTTCGGCGGCCGAAATTTCGGTGCATCCCCAGTTTTAATCATGTCTCCCCTTTCCTTTTTTTCCTCCAGACTGTACAATATTAAGGTGGAGTTCCACCCACTTTTACAACTCTTCAGCATCCCTCACTAAACTGTGCACTGTAAAAGAATTGGATATTTTTTTAGAGACTACGGACATGGTACAGGAGATGATCAAAGACTGCGGACATGGTACAGGAGATGATCAGAGACTGTGGACATGGTACAGGAGATGGTCAGAGACTGTGGACATGGTACAGGAGATGGTCAGAGACTGCAGACATGATACAAGAGATCAATGCAGCCTCACAGTGCCCGTCAAATGCAGTCTGTCTGTGTCCCCAGTGCAGCCAGCATGTGTGTCCCCAGTGCAGCCAGCCTGTGTGTCCCCAGTGCAGCCAGCCTGTGTGTTCCCAGTGCAGCCAGCCTGTGTGTCCCCAGTGCAGCCAGTCTGTGTGTCCCCAGTGCAGCTAGCCTGTGTGTCCCCAGTGCAGACAGCCTGTGTGTCCCCAGTGCAGACAGCCTGTGTGTCCCCAGTGCAGCCAGTCTGTGTGTCCCCAGTGCAGCCAGTCTGTGTGTCCCCAGTGCAGCCAGTCTGTGTGTCCCCAGTGCAGCCAGCCTGTGCGTCCCCAGTGCAGCCAGCCTGTGTGTAGCCAGTGCAGCCAGCCTGTGTGTCCCCAGTGCAGCCAGCCTGTGTGTCTCCAGTGCAGCCAGCCTGTGTGTCTCCAGTGCAGCCAGTCTGTGTGTCCCCAGTACAGCCAGCCTGTCTGTAGCCAGTTTAGCCAGCCTGTGTGTCCCCAGTGCAGCCAGCCTGTGTGTCCCCAGTGCAGCCTGTGTGTAGCCAGCCTGTGTGTCTCCAGTGCAGCCAGCCTGTGTGTCTCCAGTGCAGCCAGCCTGTGTGTAGCCAGTGCAGCCTGCCTGTGTGTCCCCAGTGCAGCCTGTGTGTAGCCAGCCTGTGTGTCTCCAGTGCAGCCAGCCTGTGTGTCCCCAGTGCAGCCAGCCTGTGTGTCCCCAGTGCAGCCAGTCTGTGTCCTCAGTACAGCCTACCTGTGCAGGGGAAGAGAGGGAAGAGAGAAGAGAGCCGCCGCTGCCGCCAGGTTGATTAGAGCCCCGGGAACATCACAGCTTTTATTTCAATAGCTGTGTGTTCCCCGACGCGTGCTGTCACATACAGCCCCTCCCCCTTGTCCGGGGAACTTTGATAGTCAGATCACCCATCCCAGGATTGGATCTGTCTATCTAACGTGCTCGGACAAAGAGGAGGGGCTGTATGTGACGGCGCGTGGTGGGGAACACACAGCTATTGAAATGAAAGCTGTGATGTTCCCAGGGCTCTAATCAACCTGGCGGCGGCGGCTCTCCTCTCTCTTCTGCGCTATACGACACCCCCGTAATGGCGGGCACCAGGGGCGGGGGAAAGAGCCCTGCCCCCGCCAGGCCCCGCCCCATTTTCGGCTCCATTATCAGCCTTATTTCTCTTTTGGCAAATTGCCGAATTACCTTTGTTTACAGACTAACTTTACTAGAATACATTAAGCTTGTGTATTATAGGGGTATTTTTATTTAAAAAGTATAATTTCGGCCGGAACACCACTTTAAGTTCTTGAAGTCGCTCTCGATATGTTTTATCACCTAAACCTTGCAGTGTTTTTGTTACCCCTCTCTGGACTTGTTTTTTCTTATCAATATCTTTGTGTAAGTGAGGTCTCCAGAACTGCACACAGTATTCTAAATGAGGTCACACTGAAGATCTATACAGGGGAATCAGAACCTCCTTCCTCCTGCTGGTTATCCCTCTAGTGATGCCTCCTAGAATTCTATTCACTTTTCCCACTGCCTGGTCACACTGTTTACTTTTTTTGCAATCATCTTAAATAATCTGTACCCCCAAATATTTTTCTTCTGTAGTGCTGGCTATCACTGTACCCCCAATGTTGTACTCTTTAGGGGAATATTTTTCCCTGAGTGCATTATTTTACATTTTGAAACATTGAACTGCAGTCTCCACTGCTTTGACCAATCTTCCAGCAATGCCAATTCATGCTCCATGTTACAGACACTTTCAGGGATTTTAACCCTATTACACACCTTTGTGCCATCGGCAAAAAGACATACCTTGCCCAACACATCTTTAGTTATATCACTTACATATAGATTAAACAGAACAGGACCTAGCACGGAGCCTTGTCACCACTAGTGACTGGTCTCTGTTCTGACTTAACCCCATGTACAACCACACTCTGATATCTATACTTTAGCCAACTGCATATCCATTGAACCACCCAAAGGTTAAAGTGATTGTAAAATCTAATTTGCTTTAGTTAAAAAATAACAAACATGTTATACTTACCTGCCCTGTGAAATGGCTTTACACAGAGCAGCTCAGATCTTCCTCTTCTCGGGTCCCTCTTCGGCTCTCCTGGCCCCTCCCTCCTGTTGAGTGCCCCCACAGCAAGCAGCTTGCTATGGGGGCACTCGAGCCAAGCCACAGTTCTTTGTGTCCATTCAGACACAGAGCTGTGGCCCAGCCCGCCCCCTTTCTCTCCTCATTGGCTGACTTACTTTGACTGACAGCAGTAGGAGCCAATGCTGTTGCTGCTGTCTCAGCCAATGAGGAGGGGAGTCCTGGGTAGCAGAGACACTGCTGCAACATCGCTGGATGTAGAGGGACCTCAGGTATATATTAGGGGGGCTGCTGCACACAGAAGTTTTTTTTAATCTTAATGCATAAAATGCATTAACCACTTGCTGACCAAATTGCCGTAGGTGTACGTCAGCACCTTAAAGGGCTATAGCAGACATGCGCGTGCACCCACTGCACCGCGGGGGACCCGATGCGTGTAGCCGGCGGCTGACACTGGAGGGGGGGAGGAACTGGAAAAGCAGAAGTTCCATTTTTGGGTGGAACTCCGCTTTAACTTGACAACTGATGTTACTCACTGCCTGTAATTGCCAGCTTCTACCTTGCTGCCCTTCTTGTGTATAGGTACAATATTAGCTGTCCACCAGTCATGGAGAACTTCTCTAGTTAGAAGAGATTGATTAAAAAGATCTGTTAATGGTCCAACAACTATATCTCAAAGTTCTCTTAGAACTCTGAGAAGAATACTATCAGGGCCCATTGCTTTATTAAGTTTTACAGAGCCAGTTCCTCTGCTACCTCTGTCTCCAGAAATCCTAAAAATGAACAGTTATTACTAGAACCAATATGATGTCCCAACTTTTTATTGTTAGTACATTTTATTTCTGAGAAGACTGAACAGAAGTAAGTGTTTAACTGGTTTGCTACATCCAGGTCTCCCTCAAGCACATTTCTGTTTTGCGAAACGCATCTACCTTGATCACTGCTGGTGTCCTCTGGTGTCATTTTGGATATTTTCATATTCCAATAAACTTTACTTGGAGCCCAAGTGAGGTGCAGTTGTTTCTTATTTTGACAACTCCCTCAACATATGTGTTGTGCCCATTTTTCATTTTAGTGATCCCATTGTATTTTTTCCTTCTATCCTTAATATACCCACAAAAAGGTTTTATCTCCTCTTTCTATGCTTTGGCAGCACTGATAATGTGTTTGGCCTACTTTTGTCTATTTTTATACTCCTCAGCTACACCTCCTGTTCCTTTAAATCTTTTATGTGCTATTATTTTTCCCTTTACTATTCTACTTACTACTTTAGTGAACCATATTGTTTTTTTCTTCTGTTTATTCCTACTAACTTGCCTGACATATAATATAGCTGCCTCCAGGATGGTAGACTTTAATAGTGTCCACCGATTACTTACTACTGTCATTTTATTCCAACGTTTCAATTAATTTTTTAGAAATTTCCCCATTTTAGCAAAATTTGTCCTTTTAAAATCTAAAACTTTTGTTTTTGTATATAATTTTTCAGTTCTTGTTTTAAGATCAAACCAAAGACATTGGTGATCACTAGAACTCAAATTCTCTCACCCCAACATCAGACAGTCGATCCCCGTTTGTCAGTACTTTGTCTAGAATATGATCACGTCAGGTTGGGCTTTTTACTCACTGTTTTAGGCTGGGTTCACACATATGTAAATTGGATGTGGGTTACCCCGCATCCAATTTGCATGACAGGCAATTGTGACCGGCTCTCACTGGAGCCGGTTCACACATGTCTGGGGCAGCCGCGGTCCGGATTGAAGAATGGGGTTTCCACGCATTTGCAGACATAAAGAGGTTTGAGACTTCCATACCTGCTCTACCTTCTGCCCACATGTGTGTAGATGTGCTGAAAGGCTCTGCTGTGCCCCAAATCCTGATGCACATCTGGGCATACACAGAATCTTGAGGGGGGGAGCAAACATCATTCTCACCTAGGCTATTAAGTTAGGAAACAAAAAAAATATATCCAAATGTGAGAGAGAGGGGGAAATACAGAGGAAAGTGGATTTGTATTTAGAGTGAAGGTCTGCTTGAAACTATCATTCTTTCATAGGTACATCTACATAGCGAAGAAACATCAGGCATGTCAGAGCTCAAATGTTAGTAAGCATAGATAAGACATTTTAGAGAATGTAGTTCCAGAAAATGGACTCAAAGCAACCATATTGCTTGACGAACCTGATATTAGCAGACACTAGTTATACAGACCAAGAAACAAATTTACAGGAAGGTGATGGCAATAGTTTCATTCATAACTACTAAAAAAAAACAAGCATTTTTTTTGTCTGACTATAGCGTGCCCTTATGTTTAAATGTTATTGATTTCATAATGAACAAAATAATAAATAATTTGAAAATCTTACATTTGCTTCCATCTCACAAGAGAGATTTTATTAGTTTCAGATATGTCTGCTGCACCTAAACTACATTTTTAAAGCAGCTTGACAATTCCCAAATGATCATCCACAATTAAATCCATTAAGAGGTAAGACAGTCATTTACAGATTAGAAGGATAATGTGTTGTTCTCTCCATTATCGAGGTCCAAATTATAGCATTTAGGGGAAATTGTCATAAATGTGTTGTGATTGTTATCCATTAACTCTCAGGCCATTGGAAGTTACATTTGAACTCATTATAATATGTTTTTTTTCTTCTATCCTTATCTTTATCTGTAGGCCATTACTTTTAAATGATGTGTCTATGTACTAGTATATTGAATACATTTGTTAAAATAACATATTTATTATCTTATATACTGTATGCTACATGAATCATGTGAGGAAAAATATGAAAATAAGTAAACAAAATGAACTGTGAATGGGACTGGAAAAATAAAATGGTCATTCTTTCTGGGAGCTAGTGTGTGTTTTAGGCTAAGCAGTTTGGTGTAGGGAAAGTTGGATTCTGATGATCATCAGTTGTAAGAGCTGCAAGCGTCAAAAGCCCATGGGTTGGTTCTCAGCAGTTGGAATAGGAGAGCAGTGGTCTGTTGAGTGTGGTCATTGGTCATAATTCCAAAGGGGGAAGTAAGGTTTTGCATGCAGTCTAATGTGCTCATTTATGTGAGAAGTGTCAAAGGTGGGTAGATGATTAGCAGTCTCAGGTTGGTCATCATTACAGGGAGAAGTCATGGGGGATTAACAGGCTGGCTTGGAGACATGGGTGGACATCAGTCCAGTATGGGTGGTGGGTGCTAATTAGTCCCAAGGGAGTCAGGTGTGACAGGCTATCAGTCTATGTGGTGGGTGTGGGCCGGGGGTGATGAATCATGGCTGCTTATCAGTTGAAGGCAGTAATAGATGACCATCACTGAAAGGCAGACTTTCATTAGGTATTGGTCTAGGTTTGTTTATGGGTGCTTATTAGTCAGCAAAGTTGACGACTTGGGTTTCAGGTAGTCATCAGTCTATGGGAAGTCGAGGGTCATCATCACTACGGGAAGGGACTCATAGGTGTTCTTCAGTATGGGAGGCAACAGCTGCCTAACATTCCCAGGGAACCAGAATTGGTGGGGCCCACTATCTTGTTTGTTTCTTGTAAATATTATGTTTTGCTATACAACCCTATATACTTATATTAGGAACCTTTTTATGTAATATGTTACTAACCCCACTTAGTATATACATTAATTTTTATAGCATTACAAAAGATGACAATTCGAGGTATAAATAAGGTTTGCAAGCCTTTGCTAATGCAATATGCAGATACTGAATAAAAAAATCATTATTTATAATGGAGCGTGGATATCACTTTCTACTCTCAGTCATATTCTGCTTGTAGGCAGGCTGTAGGGAGCTGCCTGCAAAGGGAATGTACCATGTTAGTAAACTAGCTAGTCTGGCCAGGTTAGGGAAGGGTTAATGCTAGTTCTGCAGTTCCCACTCTTTCTGGCCTCTGCATCTTTCCCTGTGTTGTTATAAAAGGGGGGAGGGCTCTGCTCACGGGGAGTGCATGGGAAGAAGACAGAGACAATAAGATGTAATCTCCAGCTGCTTTACAGGCAGGGCTCTGCTCCAGCTCTAGCCACATGGGAACAGAAGCATGAGGCTCACAGAAGAGGATATAACCCTTTACAGCCAGCAGTCACCCAGCAGCTCCCTGGGGCTATTCTGCCACAGCATGAGCTTGTACCAAGTAATGGACTCTCACCTTTGTAAGGTATGCCTGGGCAGTCACACTCTAGAGTAGCTAGTTAGGGATCGATGCATTGAACTTTGTTTGCACTTAACCTGTTATGCTGCAGAGCTTTTAGTAAAGTTTATTAACTGAGCCTGGTCTGAGGTCAATAAAGGGGTGCATGAGTGTCCTATGGCAGATACACTACACTACTTTGGGTCAGTAAAGCACATATGGGGTATAAAGCAGGTCAGGGTTAACGCAAGGGGTTAACTCAGCAAAGCAAGGAAGAGTAAATCTATTGCTAAGGGTAACCAAGCACAAGTTCAAGACACAGAGCAACCAGTTGTTAGGTGTGGCACCTGGTAAGGTGACAGGTCCTCCGGTAACAAGGAGGTCAATGTCTCGCTCCCTCCATAGCAGTCGATATCCCAAAGCAACTGGATCCAAACCCACGTTACAGAGGTCTATGGTCTGGTCAGTAGGTATGTGAAGTGGAAGAGTTCATAAGTGCCTGTATGAGGTCTATGCTATGTGCACAGCTGGACCCTATAAGAGGTAACAGAAGTATGCTGGACTGGTGGAGTAGGCGCAGACTCAGCTTGTCCCTCCTAATGCAAACATATAAGTTACAGTGTGTAGTGAGATGGGACAAGTCTCTTTTCATAGGAACTCTCTACTTTAATTGCATCACACAGTGAAGGCTCATCTCTAAGTCGGGGAGCCACCTAGTCCCAGGCATTCACCGTAGCCCAAGAACCCTGTGGGCTTGCAGCTCTGAGGAGTCAGCAAGTATACTACTGCTCCGCACCGCCCACGTGCTGGGGTAAGCAAAGCGCAGTCCACATTTTTTGGCCCACTCATAATTTGCTGGCCACAGTGCATAGGCGTGCGCAGGAGGGGTGCCGGGTGTGCCTGGGCACACCCTAATCCCATGACATACTTGTCTACACCTGGATGAGAGGGGCTGCAGGCGGCATATAGAACAACCGATGCTCTGAATTTTCCACCCTACAGCCGTTGAATGCCTTCGGGAGGAAGAGGAGGAGAAGCGAGCATTCAGGGGCTGCATGGAGGAAAATGCAGAGCATCGGTTGTTCTATATGCCGCCCCGCTGCCCCTCTCATCCAGCCTGGTGCTCTATGTTTCCATCGGCTACAGTACTAGAACTGCTGGCTCTGCCTCCCAGCTCCCCCTGACTCCTTTGTTCTAAGTAACTGCTGCAGGACCGCCCATCCAGCTTCTCCGCAGCTCCGCCCATTGAATTTACAGCAGCAGGCAGATGGGGGCATGGCATCCGGGGGACTGCAATAGCCAGCTGATCCAGTAGGAAGAGCGGAGGAGGTCTCCACTGTGTTAGGAGACATGTGAAGCCTGGAGGGAGCTGGAGACACAGCAAGCATGGAGTCCACACTGAGAGCAAGTGAGTTCCATCCCCCCACCCAGAACTGCCACCGATCCCATCCATCCCCCCACCCAGAACTGCCACCGATCCCATCCATCCCCCCACCCAGCACTGCCACCGATCCTATCCATCCCCCCCACCCAGCACTGCCACCGATCCCATCTATCCCCCCACCCAGGACTGCCACCGATCTCATCCACCCCCCCACCCAGCACTGCCACCGATCCCATCCATCCCCCCCACCCAGTACTGCCACCGATCCCATCCATCCCCCCCACCCAGTACTGCCACCGATCCCATCCATCCCCCCATCCAGCACTGCCACCGATCCCATCCATCCCCCCCACCCAGCACTGCCACTGATCCCATTCATCCCCCCCACCCAGCACTGCCACCGATCCCATCCATCCCCCGATCCAGCACTGCCACCGATCCCATCCATCCCCCCATCCAGCACTGCCACCGATCCCATCCATCCCCCCACCCAGCACTGCCACCAATCCCTTCCCCCTATCACACTGCTGCCATGCCCCCCCAGCACTGCCACTCATCCTATCTCCCCCACTCAGCACTGCCACTAATCCCATCCCCCACCACTGCTGCCACTGATCCCATGCCCCCAGCACTGCCACTCATCCTATCTCCCCCACCAAGCACTGTCACTGATCCCACCCCTCCACCACTGCTGCCACTAATCTCATGCCCTTCAACACTGCCACTCATCCTATCTCCCCCAGCATTGCTACTGATCCCTCCTTCCACTGCCACTCATCCCCCCAGTACTGCCACGAATCCCCCCCCACCACAACCCCCACCACTGCCACTAATCCCATCAACCCCCAGCACTGCCAATGATCCCCCCCAACCTTGCCACTCATCCCATTCCCCCAGTATTGCCACTCATCCCATTACTCCCCCACCACAACCACCATCAACACCACTGATCCCATCAACTTTCCAACACTGCCACTGATCCCATCCCCCCACCACTGCCACTCATCCCAACCTAGTACTGCCACTGATCCCATGACCCCCCACTACAACTGCCACTGATCCCATCAACCCCTAGCACTGCCACTGATCACCCCCCCTCTCCAGCACTGCTACTGATCCCATGCCCTCCGCCCACCACCACTGCCAACTGATCCCATCTCCCCCCTCTCTCACCCCCACTTTCTCCCTCTGACCAGCTCTGCCATAAGATGTAAAATGTATTGAAATATTAAAAATTGTTTTAACACATTTCAAAATGTTTGTTTACATTTATTTAAAGGTGTGTGCCATATATATATATATATATATATATATATATATATATATATATATAATTACACCCACACGTGTGTGTTTGAGTTTTGGGGTGCACACCCTAATCCAATAGGCTGCGCACGCCTATGCCACAGTGTGTAGTATGTGTTGCCCCATCGAGTTCTCTCTGCTTAACACAGCAGACAGAGCTCAACTAACGGAGACTTGGGTATGTGACTTTGACAGGTTACATGAAAGGCTTTTTTCTTTCCTTATTTAATAAAAGTTCTATTTATTTCTATTACGCTCTGCTAGCTTTAAACCTCCTAAGCAAATCACACTGCTGCAGAATATGCTGGTGCTACATAAATGAAAAACAAATGAAAAAATTCACCATAGAGTCCAAGCATTACTCTAGACTGCTGTTAAGTTAAAAAGGATCACTCGAAAAGGATTTTAAGATGTTTGAGCAAAACAGAAGAAAATAAAACATTTTTAATAACAGGAAAATTAAAAACACCATCTGCATTTACCTTTATAATATTCATTAGTATATGCTGCGTTAACCAATGCTTCCATTTTACCAGGTGTCTCATCAGCTTCCAGCAATATAGGAATGGTATCATTCATTCCATTCTGAAGATTCCACATGGCCTTTATTAAACATGTCTTCCCCGTGTCAGGATCTGGACATTAAAAAGAAGTATGAAAATCAAGACAGATTTATTTGTAGGTTTTAAAGGACATTCTAGCTGAAACTCATTTTTCCAGTAAATTTACAGTAAACAAAATAATTGAGAATTGAGAGAAAACATGACAGATATATAGACTTACAGAGTCTAGCAGCTCAGGTACAATAAGAAAAAACACAAGATAACAAAGGGGTTGATTTACTAAAGGCAAATAGACTGTGCACTTTGCAAATTCAGTTGCACCCATTTTTCCCCAGCGCTTAGTGACTGCAGTAAAGCCTCACTTTGTAATGAATACCCAATCAGGTGCAAGGAAAATAAAAAAAACAGCATTTTTTGCTTGCCGATGATCAGCAGAGCTTCACCACATTCCCTAAGCTCTAGGGAAAATGTGTGCAACTGTACTTGCAAAATGCACAGTCTATTTGCCTTTAACTGCTTGCCGACCAGCTGCCGTCATTATATTATGGCAGGTCTGCACGATCCCACAAACCGTCATAGCTGTACGTCTGTGAGGAGAGGAGAAACAGATCATGAGTTCCCACTAACTAGGAACAACGATCTGTCATTTCCTCCAGTCACTCCCATCTCCCTACAGTTAGCACACACACTAGGGAACACAGTTAATGCCTCGATCGCCCCCTAGTGTTAACTCCTTCCCTGCCAGTGACATTTACACAGTAATCAGTGCATTTTTATAGCACTGATCGCTGTATAATTGTCAGTGGTCCCAAAAATGTGTCAAAAGTGTCCGATCTGTCTGCCATAATGTCGTAGTCCCACTAAAAATCACTGATCACTGCCATTACTAGTAAAAAATAAAATAATAATAAAAATGCCATAAATCCTTCCGCTATTTTGTAGATGCTATAACTTTTGCGCAAACCAATCAATATACTCTTATTGTGATTTTTATTGCCAAAAATAAGTAGAATACATATCAGCCTAAACTGAGGAAAAAAATTGCTTTTTTTTTTAAATTGGGGATATTTATTATAGCAAAAAGTACGAAATATTGTGTTTTTTTCAAAATTGTTGCTCTTTTTTTGTTTATAGCGCAAAAAATAAAAACTGCAGAGATGATCAGATACCACCAAAAAAGTCTAAAGTTTTATTTGTGGGAAAAAAAGGACGTCAATTTTGATTGGGTACAGCATTGCACGACCGCGCAATTATCAGTTAAAGCGACGCAGTGCCGAATTGCAAAAAATGACCTGGTCATTGAGCAGTCAAATCTTCCTGGGCTGAAGTGGTTACTAAATCAACCCCAAACTGTCATGGACAGGTTTGTTGCCCATAGCAACTAATCAGAATCTCCTTTTTACATCTCATACAATAAAACAGGGTGATTGGAAAAAATGTATTTGCTGCTATGGATAATAAGAACAGTTCTTTTGTCTGATTTGTAGAATAAATAGCAATATGGGCATGAGCAGTCTTTGCTACAGTACAATGCATGCACGACATTCCAAAGAATAATAATTCATTGCAAAATACAAATCTTTAAGTACATCTATAGGAAAAACTAGTAGTAGAGTTTAGTCAAAACGTCCTTTTGCAGAGAGTCCCAGAGATGCAACAACAAGTGAATGGAAATCCCTTCTTTGATAGTTGTCATCATTTTTAGATTTCCACTCTTCTGTTCTAGTGACAATTGTGAAATTTTGGATTTTCCATTGCTTTTTGTACTGGTGACCAAAGAATGGAATATGACTGATGCATGGCCTCTGAAGGAATGCATTTAAGATATGTACTCCTAATAAGCAGGCAAAATCAGAAGATACAAAAAGTATTCATACTTTGTTTTTTTACCGACCATTACATAACATTCATACCAAAGAACTATGACTTCAGCACAAAACCCACCATTATAATTGTAAATAATAATGGCAGGCTGGAATAAAAAGGCCATGGTTTTACAAAACTGCTGATTATACTGGGTTACTGTAGAATTTAGGACGGAATAAAGACATCTTTAAGAGTCATGAAAATTATACCAGCTGCTGGTTTGCCTCTGAAAGTTAAAGGGGATGTATTGTGTATTTTCTGGGAACATTTTGAGTTTTTCAGTAACTGTTATAGGACTTTCACATTTTTTAAGCTTACCTTTCCATATTATTGTTATATTAATTGTAAAGAATTTACAGATCTCTACAATCTATCTACACATAGAGTCTTCAATCTACAAATCATTGATTAAGCTTGATAGCCCAGGAAAGTGGTTCTAGAGGCAAAAAGTTGCTCCCCCCGGCCCCACCTGAGCCCAACCTCAATCCAGAGCCGTGCCTGTTTGCAGCAGCTCTTCTCCTCTCTCTCTTCTCACAGGAGTCTCAGCAGCAGAGAGAGCCATTGGCTGCTGTCAGTCAAAGCTTGTGAGATGTGAGCGGGGGGGGGCAAGCCACGCTGTGTGTGTCTATAGATGCTCACAGCCTGGCTCAAGATTGAGTCCACGTGTCTATCCCATAGCAAGCACTTTGCTATCGGGGCAGACAGAGAAGAGGAGAAGCAAGCAGCACCGTAGGGAGAACCCAGAAGAGGAGTTTTGTTATTAAAAAAACAAAACAAAAAAAACGAACCTCTGCAATCAGTTTAAGTTGGTCATCAGTGTTAATTTTGATGTCAAATTTCGATTTAGGTTTAGTTATAGTCTTTTGACGAAAATGCCATTTTTTTTTCCGTCATTTGAATTGTTTTCGTTTTAGTCATATTTTAGTCGACTAAAATCGAATGGGTTTAGTTAAATTTTAAGGCATTATTTAAGCATTTCTTTAGAATTGCCAAACTCTTTAGAAACTCCTGGAGTAAAAATCTAATAACATGTTTATTATTTCTGGTATTAACCACTTGAAAACTGGGCACTTAAACCCCCTTCCTAACCAGACTAATTTTCAGCTTTCAGCGCTCTTACGCTTTTAATGACAATTTCTCTCTTCATGCAACACTGTACCCATATGAAATGTTTGTCCTTTTTTTCACACAAATAGAGCTTTCTTTTGGTGGTATTTAATCACCGCTGGGTTTTTAATTTTTTGCACTTTAAATGAAAAAAGACCAAAAATTCTGTAAAAAAAATAAATTTTTCTTTGTTTCTGTTATAAAATTTTGCAAATTAAGAATTTTTCTTCATAAATTTGGGCCAAATTTTATACTGCTACATATCTTTGGTAAAAATAATCCAAATCGGTGTATATTATTTGGTCTGCCAATCACTGAAAATTGATCACACCTGAAGTACTAATGGCCTAGCTCATTTCTTGAGACCCTAACAAGCCAGGAAAGTACAAATACCCCCCAAATGACCCATTTTTAGAAAGACATTCCAAGGTATTTAGAAAGAGGCATGGTGAGTTTTTTTGGAGTTGTATTTTTTTCCCACAATTCTTTGCAAAATCAAGATTTTTTTTTCCTTTTTTTTTTTTTTTTTTCACAAAAGTGTCATATTATCGCCGGTTTGTTTAGAAGTGATCGCTCTGTCATTTGACGGAGCGATCACGTGGTAAACAGCCGCTGTCAGCCCCAGGGGGCACATGGGAGCAAGATTCTGGGAGGACATCCATGGACGCCCTCCCAGAATAAGCCGACCACGCTGCAGCCGTCTTTCGGCTATGGCCCGGTCGGCATGTGGTTAAGGTTTGAACATGCACTAAAGACACAGATTTAGCCATTGTGATATATAGCATCTTTATAAATAAAACCAAGTTTCATAAACAAACAAAATTATGCTTTTTGATAAGCAGAAGTACAACTTGAAAATATAAAAAACCCCAAAACTCTATTGACTGTAATGCCATGGTACATATTACCTGAATATATTACCAACATTAAATATCAAGAAAAAAAATAAGAAAAGCCTTTTTCTTATGTTTTTTTTTTTTTTCTTTTAGCAGCTTAGTAGATGCCCCCTATGTATTCTTATGTGGTAGTGCAGTGGTAATTTTGATGTCAAATTTTAATTTAGTTTTAGTCGTATTTTAGTAATCTCAATTGTTTTCGTTTTAGTCGTATTTTAGTCAACTAAAATAGTATTAATTTAGTAGATGAAAATATTTTAGTCTACAACATTAACACTGTTGGTCATACACCTTGATTGAATAATCTGCTTTAGATCTACCAACAATGATGTTGTACGAGAATCTACCTGACTAGATAAAAATTGAGTGGATTGTTTGATTTACTAATTTGCTGCAGTACATCTAAAGGAGAGTGAATAGAGATTGCACGTTCAGATTTAAAGAGTAAAGCAGCCCAAAGTTGATTCTGTTTATTCGTTTAACCAGCGGGTTAAAAGAAAAATGAAAACTGACTCGGTTCCCTCATCCACACATTCCAGGTGGATAGGGGAATCCCCCCCCCCGCTGATGCCTCCTGAGATATGCACATCACATCCCAGCATCAAGAGAGAAGCAAATGTCATTCTTGCCTAGGTAAGAATGGAGTTAGGAGGAGGGCTGGAACATGAACAAAAGGAGGGAGGATTTCAGTTAGGTAATGGGTGTTATTGGAGTGAAAGTCGGCTTTAAGTATATAACAGTCTCCTGTTAAGCATGGGTTTCAGATCATGAGGTAATGGTCCATCATATGACTTGTGAGACGTGCAATTGCTCAGACAAAGTGTCTTTTCATGAAGCACAGCACTCGGCGGATAAAAGCCTGAAATAATCTGTTAAATGTTAAAGTCAATCTGAAGTGAAAACTGAATTATCCAATAAACTAAGAAATTAAATAACTGCACTAGTTTTAAGACTGAAAGCCTAGTTCTGTCTCAGTTATTTAAACTTTTATTGTATCACTTAACGAAATGTAACCAGTTACTTACTTTAGGAAAATATTATAATTTGCAGCTCCATTCTGTTTTCTGATAATAAACTGGGGTAATCGTATTGCTTATTCATTATCAATAGGGAGTTATTACTATCATAATTTTTCTTCTGAGGATTGTGGGATGCAGTCAGGGAGGCGGCCAGCCCAGACGGTCTTTTGTCACACCTTGGACACCAACTCTTTCTGGAAAATTCAAGGTAATCAAAGGCAACCCATAAGATAATATTCTGTTTGTGTTTGGGCCTGCTCTGGTGTTTCCTCATGGTTGGAACTGCCTGGTACAGCTCCTAAGACCTCTGTGGTACTTGGATCAACTCTAAGATATTCTTGGACTGAACAGTCCTCATCTCATTACAAAGATTATCCCAGCAATTCTTTAGAGAAACCTAATTTCCTATGCTTATATCCATGATCTTTTTTTTCTGTCAATAATTTGAACTCATGACCATTTAGCTTAGGGAAGTTGACTGTTATCATTATTAGTACATACCCCACATTTCCAAATGTAGTAGTATTGTGACAGTCTTCCTAGGAACTTTCCTAGGATTGTATACCTCTGACATGAAAAAAAGAACAAAGCATATCCTTCTATAGTGTGTACTTGCCTCAATCCAAAGTACCAAGTGTGATTTCTCTTTGCTGTCTATTTTCTGTTATCTGTCCCTGCTGAAAGGTTTTCCTGACTCCAAACAATTATGGGTGATGGGAGAGGGGGCCTCCAACACACTGCCTGTGATTGACAACCTCAGCTGTGCATGCTTCCTTATGTGCAGTAAGGAGGGGGTGTGTCCATTCTCTTCACTCAAGTCTCAGGTTAAACTTAGCGCTCCTTTCTGAGCTGTGTAGTGTGTGACATCACATCCCTGCCCCCTGGCTTTTTAATCTCAGATAAGCTGTGTAAATTCTGGACTTTGAACTGATGTAGCAAAGAGAGGCTGCAGATAAACAGATACAACTTATGCAGAAAAATTGTATCAGTGTGTATCACCCGAGGCTAGTCATTTCACTAGGTATATGTAAGAGTTTACAACCACTTTAAGCTGGCCATGCTCAGATCTAATTTTGTCAGATTCCTGCTAAAACAGCCGAAATTGAAGCCATTGGTAGCCCTGCTGCCACCACCTACATAGACAAACTTCAACTGAAAAATTGAAAGAGCTGGGTGGAAAGTTGTTGGCTGAACAGTGACCTCCTATCAGATGCAGTCATTGTTCGGGTGTTCAGCCAGGGGCACTGCAGCTGTCTGACTACAATAGCCGGCAGGGAAGATTCCTCCATCCATTCTTTTAAACATAGATGGAGGAATCTATAAAATGTCTCTTGTTCAGCCTGTGAGCTGAATAAGAGAAATCTCTACATGTATGGCTAGCATTAGCTGAGTGTTTCCTGAAAGTGTGTCACTTCTCTGTCTTTGCTCTTGCAAGCCTAGGTTCACTTAAATTTGATATCTCATACTTTACTTTCTGTGAGAGGCTGCAGGGGTTTTTTACCTGTATGTGTTTGGTATTTGGAGCTTTGACCTTTTGTTTTTAACCCTTCTGCTGGCTTTTGTAATTTCCTTTTTGGTAATACTAACACGTGGGGCCATTCACATAGCTCACACTACTATAGCTGTGTATGGCTTGTACAGAGAAGCAAGCATGTGCATGTTTGACCATGTTATTTGGTAGGAAACACATGTTAACTGATGAAAACAGATGTAAAGGAATGTAAAAGATAAGCTAAAGTGAGGTAAAAAATGTATGCAAAAATGTTTTTGCTATTTCCTCCAAAGTGTTTCTTATGCTGAGCCAAAACACTTGTACCTAATTGAACCCATGGATGACTTGTCTTCTTTACAGCCTTCTTCACCCTGTTATGGTTACCCTTTGTATCCATTTTCTCTCTGTCTCTCTTTGTTTCTGCACCCACTCCTATGATACCATTTTTTTTAGTTTTTTTGTCTCTAATTTCTTTGTACACTTTGTTTTGTTTGTTGTAGTGCTGCTAGTTGTGAATATTGTGGTGCTTCCTTATTAATCGTTGTTGCCAGTGGTTAGCCTGCCTCTCTCTCTCCTATTCTGCCTGTCCACTCCTCACTCTATCCTACTACCCCTGGTTATGCCTCAGTTTGGTTTTCTGTGTCCTGTGTTTCCAAGCCCTGTCTGACAATAAGGTAACTCCAAGGGCTGCCTCCTAGAAACGTCTTACAACCAAATACATTTCCACCAGTGCACCAATACATGCATCAAAGCACAAACTGTTTGACACTCACCAGCAACGTGTTTGTTGTTCTTCTTGTGTTCCAGGAATTTCTGTTATGCCCTATACACACGATCGGACATTGATCGGACATTCCGACAACAAAATCCATGGATTTTTTCCGACAGATGTTGGCTCAAACTTGTTTTGCATACACACGGTCGCACAAAGTTGTCGGAAAATCCAATCGTTCTGAACGCCGTGACGTAAAACACGTACGTCGGGACTATAAACGGGGCAGTAACCAATAGCTTTCGTCTCTTAATTTACTCTGAGCATGCGTGGCACTTTGTGCGTCGGAATTGTCCACAAACAGTCGGAATTTACGTGAACGGATTTTGTTGATGGAAAATTTTATAGCCTGCTCTCAAACTTTATTAGGGATTTCAACTTGGATAGGGAAAAAAGGGTTATGGGATGCCCAACTAGACTTGAAGATTAATAAAATGAGGACTTGCTTCTCTGGCACACTGCAAATAACAGACATTTGACTGTATTCCCTCGGAGACAGCACAGTCTTAAGCAAAATAATCCCATCCTAGGAGTATAGTGTCCCCTGAGGGGATTTTAAGCAAAGTCCCAACCTGTAGGAGCTCTTGGTCCCCTTAGTGGAAAATACCAGCCCACCTGGCTATGGTATCTGTTCCCAAGGCAAGGCATTTGGGTAAGCAATAAACTGTACCCTGAAGACTTGCCCAAAACTTGCATCTAGCAGACTTCTCCCTTTTAGGCAATGGGGTTTGTAGAAGTTCTCGCACCGTCATTCTCCTGCAGCTATGTGTAGAATTGCTTTCAGGCCTTCTGCTGAGCTGGTTACTCTCCAGGCTATGCAGGCTGTCCTTCCCTAGTGGACTGCAGGGCAGTGGATCTCACTCTTTCAGCTTTCCTCCTTCCTCCAGCCCCCTGCCTGGAAGCAGAACCCCCCCTTCTCCAGGGCTCCCTCCCAGGTTACACAGCAGCACCTCAGCCATCCATCTTCCACCCGATTCCCCCACTGGCCAGGCTCCTCCATATTTATGGGCTAGTTTAGTCATCCTGCCAGGCCTCACACCTGGGGATTGGCCAGATTACCATAAATATTCAGATCAGCACCTCCTGGCCTCCACTGATTAGCTTCTAGAAACTTCTCCAAGCTTCTAGAACCAGAGGCCTGACCTGTGGAGCCCTCCAGCCTGACCTAAAATAAACCCTCTCACTCACTCCCAGGCTTCTAACAAGTCTCTATCTACACTACCCAACTATGTACACATGAGGGGGCTACACTTAAATCAAAGGGTCTGTTGGCTTCCTCAGTTAGACCCCATACACACTACTAGATTTTCTGCAGATTTTTGTCTTCAGATATACCAAAACCATATAATATGAGGTCAAACCTTAAGAGTTTCAATTTGTATGCAATCAGGCAGGTCCTTGCACTACATGGTATTGGTAAAACTGAAGACAAAAATCTGCAGAAAATCTATTAGTGTGTATGGGGCTTTACACGGGGGAAAGATATGAGCTCCTATACACCACTCCTTTTTTACATGCTTCCAGACTTTCCTTAAAGCGTTACTAAACCCAAAACAGTAAAATCTGTCTGTATATGCAGAATAGCATGCTTGTTATACTCACTGTGGAACTTTAGGGATTAATCCTCTGCATTGGGTAAAAAGGCTGTTTATCGTGTATGCACAGATCCTCCCCCTCCTGCACTGTCTACCTTGGAAAGAACAGGCAAGGTTGCCAACCTGCACATGCTCAATTGTGTCTTTTATGCTGGACAGAACATTTACTTGTTCTTACTTGTTCTCAGAGATAGCCAGGTCACATGATATTGGCATCACACATGTGGGCATGTATAGAGGCTGCTCTCCACCTTGAACTTTCAGCACTGGAGGAACTGTGCTGTTTATCACTGACCGTGGTATACAGATCAGCCAAAAAGGTATATAGTGGCAATATTTTAATGTAAAAAGAAGATTTATAAGCTGTGGGCACTGTAGGGGGGGTGAACTATTTTCATTTTACTGGGTTTAATGGAGAAAAAGGTCTGTTGTTTGAAGAGGTCTATAGCTCAAGATCAAATTTACACATAACTAAATAATTCCCCTCTTTCCTCTTGCATTCAGAGGCCTACTTACAAGCTTCAATCAGATAGAGATATGAATCAACATCTGATATGCTCACCCTTTCAAAATTCCATAATACAGCATGCCTGCACCCTGTTTATTTTTATAACAAATAACTTATATGAATAGCAAACATGTTTAAACATTTTCAAAATGTGTAAACAAAAGCAAAATATAATAATACCGACTCAAAACTATTGTAGCTTTCCCCATCAATGTATGTATATGTAATCATTGCCTTTAGCCTGCCTTAAAGCTGCTGGTCTTCTGCTGGCATTACAATTTATCTGTGAACAATCCGGACCTGTCTGGAGGAACTTCCAGAACTCTTACCTTTAAATTCTGCATTGGTGAGATGTTTCATGGATTTGTGCAAATAGTTTTTTAGTGCAGCAAGGTCCTCTGTGTCATGATTGACAACGGCTTCAAAGATTCTGTCTCTTGTGTAAACATCTTTAGGATCAATGACAGGGGCCCTTTGAATAAAAAAGCATGGAGTTAAAGTGTATGTAAACCCAAGAATAAAAATGTAATATATTGCAGTTTACAAGTACTTAGATGTGGCAGCTTTCTTTTTATCTGGTGACCTTACTAGTAACACACTTCCTGTCCAATTGTGGAAACTTTCACTTGACTGTACCAATGAACAGGATGCCCACTCCTGACTAGGGATGAGTTCATGGGCGTCCGCAGAAATTTTTTCAGGGGGGGGCATCATTTAAAGGTCACCCATGCTCCGCCCTTTTTGTCAACATCATAGAGGGGAGGGGCTTGAGTGGGCAGTGCCGCACCAGCTGGATGTACATCTCTCTATCTCGCCCCAGTTGGTCATCAATTTAGAATTAAAATTATTGCACAAAACAATGCCCACCCCACTAACACTACACTGCCCACCCCACTAACACTACACTGCCCACCCCACTAACACTACAACAATGCCCACCCCACTAACACTACAACAATGCCCACCCCACTACACTACAATGCCCACCGCACTACACTGCCCACCCCACTACACTACACTGCCCACCCCACTAACACTACACTGCCCACCCCACTAACACTACACTGCCCACCCCACTACACTGCCCACCCCACTAACACTACACTGCCCACCCCACTAACACTACACTGCCCACCCCACTAACACTACACTGCCCACCCCACTAACACTACAATGCCCACCCCACTAACACTACACTGCCCACCCCACTAACACTACACTGCCCACCCCACTAACACTACACTGCCCACCCCACTAACACTACAATGCCCACCCCACTAACACTACACTGCCCACCCCACTAACACTACACTGCCCACCCCACTAACACTACACTGCCCACCCCACTAACACTACACTGCCCACCCCACTAACACTACACTGCCCACCCCACTATACTACACTGCCCACCCCATTAACACTACAATGCCCACCCCACTAACACTACACTGCCCACCCCACTAACACTACACTGCCCACCCCACTACACTGTCAGGCATGCTGCAAGTTTGCTCGCTGGCTGAAATGAATGCATGGATGTAGGCAGCGTGACTCTCCCTAACTGCTCGCTGGCTGGCGGCTGCTCCGTCCCTTCTCTGAGATGACTCACCTGCTTTTTTATGGATCAGTCTGCCACATTGCCGATTGCCAGATGACGTCCCAGTTCCAGATCCGGATCCGGCGCGGTCAGATGGAGAGGAGGAGACGATGGCGGCGGCACAAATAAGGAGGCGGAACAGGACTCCAGGAACAGCCTTCCCACTTGCACCGCCCAGGCCTTCCGCAGCATATGACCCCATTCGCTGGGTAAAGGTGTGAGCGGGGCCAGCGTCAGCATCAGCTTTTCTTGAGGGACCCATAGCTTTAGTGCCCTCCCTATCCTGGTACCTTAAGGTTTTCCTCCTTTCCACATTTCCTCCCTCATGCTGGCGCCGGCTCTGCACCCACCCAGGATCAGCCTGGCCCCTGAGTGTCCATGTGCGGACACCTTGCTCCAGGGGGGGGGGGCACTAGCCCCCCCTTGCCCCTACCTGCGGACGCCCATGGATGAGTTCAAAGTTCAGCCTGGAACTTTGGCTGTTCAGGCATTCAGCCTAACGCTGCACTTTCAACCTGTTCAGTGGGAGGTGAACCTCATGTATAGTAGTCCTAGAAAAACAGCTACCATACATGACAGCTTCCTTACTGTTAGTGGCTGCTAAGGAAGCAGTAGTTGCAGCTCACCCAGTCCCATTCATTTACTGGCAGGGAATGCCCAACCATGAGCAAAGGAGTAAGGATAGTTCTGAATTCATTGACTATACTGTATATGGGCACATGACCATGTTTGGTCAATGACATCACCAAAGAGACCCCGTAACGTTGTTTACTTTTTGTGGTAGGGCCAAAGAAATGTTATTCCGTGTGAGCAGTCGTCCATCGGTCAGCAGGATTTTTTTTTCTTTTGACAGACGTTAGGCATCATTCATCCTGATTGACATTGATCTACAGCCATGGACGACATGATTGATGATGGCTGTACACTGTAGGACATTTTTTTCTTTTTTTAATAAGGAAATTGTAAAAAGTGAGTGTCTACATTAGCACATTACACTTTTTCTGTGAATGAGTAGGGGTACTATCTACTCCTTAATCATTCACATGGGGGGAGGGGAGGCTGGTATCTTGCACCTCCTTTTTGTTAAAGGGGGCTTCCAGATTTTGCTGGGTACTCCTACCCTTTACCTCCTCTTCAGTGATGGGTGATTCTCAGTGAAGCGGAAAGCAGATAGATAGCTAGATAGACAGACAGATAGATAGATAGATCATAAACTTTCATAAAAGGTAATTGTACTGATATTTTATGTTCTGTCAGTCTGCTACACATTGATTCTCAGTGATAAGATTTATGAATATTCCAATATTTTAATATTTACATCCTGAAAGCTAATTGCAGCCACATTCCCAGTGAATAAATTATTTAAACCATGTGTTTTTAGCAGTTTGAAATTTGATATAAAGGTTATGCCATTATCTATCATATAATCGTATACAGTATAAAAATAATTGAAAGTGTGTAACAACATTTACAGAAAAACAGAGCTCAAGTAGAGACATCCTCCAAACTTCCCTGAGAAATATCCTCAAGAAGCCCTTTATGAAATAAGAACACTTTTATGCGTAAATATCCAACGCACCTCCAATGCATCACAAAGCTTTGCTGGAGAGCACCTATCCATGGTCAGTACTATTAAAGCCAACTGGACAATATTAGGATAAAGCTAGTGATTTAGATCAGCATGTGAGGTGACATAGGAGTGACTTCAATGAAATACAAAATAAAAGTAAGGAGACATCAGGCAATGCTTCATGCAAATACCTGATATAGTATATATGCAAATATTCATCTCCAAAAGGAGAACAAATTTGGATAAAACACAGCTGCTAACTGTAGCATGGCTAAATGAATATTGAAAACAGATCAGTTTGGGGAAAAAAGAATGGTGAATATATGACAGCAGAGTCCCAAATATAGAAAACAAAGGGAGTAAACGAGGGATAAAGAGTAATTCATCAGTGGTCGTGTGAAGGCTGAGAACATTGTTTGCAGGCCGCTGCTGCTACCCTGGATTCAGTTTGCAGGGGCGTGGAAGAATCTTAAATCACCAGTGTTAAGACAGGACACAGAGAAGTAAGATGGAAAATCTGCGCAGGCAGTGGGAAAAAAAAACACAGAACAAGTCTTTTATCATCTGTTTGTTCAGATGTCAAATACATTTTACTTACCAAGAACCTTTTAGAGGAGGATAACTTGCAGATTTTTCTATTATTTTGCAGAGAGAATAAGATAGAATATCATATTTTGATATAAGTTTTTCCTACTGAAACACATGATGTATCAAAGTTTCCAATGTATCAACCACTCCCAGGTCTATTGGTCAAAACAAAGGGTGTGAGATGCTCTATTGGCATATAAGGCACATTAACCCGCAAAGCAGTTATAAAAATCATAGACCTCCGCAATGAATCCAGATAAGGGATACATCATTCCTTATATTACACCCAAACTAACAGACGGAGGGGAATTGACTCACTCCACACATAGTTCAATTTGCAGAAATGTCAGTGACCATGCTTATTTAAGCAAGAATTCCACCTTTCACAAAAAAAAAAATAAATAAATAAATAAATGCAATCATGTTGCAAAACATCAAAAATGTGCATTTATTTAATGTCTTCTTTTTTGCATTTGAAAAGCATTGCAATAGTGATTATTGGACCATGGGCGCAATGCTCTGGCTCCTGAAAACTATTCTTTCAGCTCAGGTCTGCAATGAGATATAGACCTTCAGTTATGGAGCTGGAGAAAGTAGCAGTGAACTGCAAGTGCTGTGATGTCTCTGCACTTGTGATTGATTGAGAACTGCAGTCCCTCTGCCACAATGGTAGATGTGACTTGTACTTTTTTCATTCACAGATTCCTGTGAATAAATGATATGGCTGTGTGGGCGGAGTCACACCCAACTGTACCAAATTAAAATTTTCAGGAGCTGTCAGGGTGAAGAATCCCTAAATTCTATAAGTTGGGGGGGGGGGGGTTGAGGGGGGGAGCTGTGGACTCTTCTGACCATGTTACATCCTAAACACAGGTATAAGATGAAACATGGTCAGAATGATGGAGTTAACTTTAAATAGCAACTTTCTAGATTGTTTGTACGGATATACAGGAAATATCATAGGGACATTTTACATTGGGTGTGTACAGATGATAACGTATCCTCTGCATTAAGGTATGGATATACAGTAAATGCTGGAGTGTGTTCCTGGCTAGGGATGAGCCACACACCCCCCAGTTCGGTTCGCACCAGAACATGTGAACAGGCTAAAAATTTGTGAAAACATGCGAACACCGTTAAAGTCTGTGGGACACGAACATGAAAAATCAAAAGTCCTAATTTTAAAGGCTTATATGCAAGTTGTTGCCATAAAAAGTGTATGGGGACCCAGGTACTGCCCCAGGGGACATGTATCAATACACATTTATTTTTTAAAAACAAGCGTTTTTTTACGAGCAGTGATTTTAATAATGCTTAAAGTGAAACAATAAAAATGAAATATTCCTTTAAATATCGTGCCTGGGGGTCCCCTTAGTCTGCCTGTAAAGTGGCGCATCTGTGTGATGTGTTTTACAGTGCCGCAGCAAAATGACATTTCTAAAGGAAAAAATGTAATTTAAACTTGCTCGTGGCTGTAATGTATTGCCGGCACCCGGCCATGTAGATAAAATCAGCCCATCGGGTCTGATTTGGATTTTAAGGGGAACTGCATGGCAATTTTTTTTTTTTAAAATTGGCATGGGGTCCCCCCCGAAATCCATACCAGACCCTTATCCGAGCAAGCAGCCTGGTAGGCCAGGAAAGGGGGGGATGAGCGAGCGCCCCCCCTCCTGAACCATACCAGACCACATGCCCTCAACATGGGGAGGGTGCTTTGGGGTTCCCCCCAAAGCACCTTGTCCCCATGTTGATGGGGACAAGGGTCTCGTCCCCATAACCCTGGCCTGGTGGTTGTGGAGGTCTGCAGACGAGGGGGCTTATCGGAACCAGGAAGCTCCCTTTAACAAGGGGGCCCCCAAATCCCACCCCCCTTTGTGAATGGGTGGGGGTACATTGTACCCCCACCCATTCACCAAAAAAAGGTGTCAAAAAGTAAAAACCACAGTTTTTGACAATACCTTTATTAAAAAAGAAAAAGTGTTCCGCGATGTACATCCATCTTCAATCACGCTGCCCGACGAACCCAAAAATAGAAAAAAAATTTAAAATACTCCGCCTCCATGGGAGGCCTCCCGGCAAATGCTGTCTTTTCACTGTGGCAGCTATTATAAAGGCAATTGTGGGGCCACCCACTGATGTAACCGGGTGACCCCGCCCCCTCTGACAGCACATGATGTCAGAAGGGGCAGGGTCACTCAGTTAGCTTGGGTTTGGGCCGAACCTAGAAAGAAGCTGTCAGTTCCACGCCAATCAGGTGTGGCCGGGGCATTCCCCACCCTACAGCTGCGTGTACATCATTGTGCTTGTGATTTACTTGACATAATATGGCCACGCGGTGCCTTTTCTTATCTAGAAAGCCTCATGCACACATGGCATTTAAAAAAACAAGCTGCAACGCCAGTACTGCCAACAGGAAAAAGCAAAAGAACGCACTTATAACCGCGTTTTGCACAAGCGTTAATGTGCGTTTAGCCGATTTAACGTTTAGGAGCAATTTTTTTTTTAAAACACTGCCCCCTTCCATTTTCTACTACCAAATTTCACACAATGCATAAATAGATATTCTAATGATCATTTCTTAGCGCCATTTTGGTTACAGAGAGAGAGGAGAGAAAGCATTATACAGGGCTTGAGAAATATTCCATAGCTCTGCATGGGCCTCCCCCGCAGAAATCAGTTCTGTTAGTGACAGTGATGGGAGTAAGTCACACATGTGCAAGTCACAAGCAAGTCTCAAGTCTTAACCTTCAAGTCACAAGCAAGTCCCAAGTTACTGTGGCGAAAAGCAAGCAAGTCAAGTCGAGTCCCTGCTAGAAGTCAAGCAAGTCAAGTCAAGTAATTTATTTTGGTCAAGTCACAAATTAAGTCAAAATACTGATCTACCCCGAAGCCGGGACTCGGGGGGAGCTTTCTTTTGGGGGGGGGGCGGCTTTTGCCTAGGCCAAGACACAGCACTGGTGGTGCCAAGTCATTGCAAGTCAAATAGCCCAAGTCAAAGTCAAGTCGCAAGTCATTAGTGACAAGTCAAAGTCAAGTCGAGTCATTTATTTAATTTTGTCAAGCAAGTCGCAAGTCCTCAAACAGGTGACTCGAGTCTGACTCGAGTCAAGTCATGTGACTCGAGTCCCCCACCTCTGGTCAGTGAGACATAAGCAGCCATTTTTCCTCTCCCCACACAACCACGCGGCTGAGCAAAGGACACTTGGGTGATGTACAGACAGGAGTTTCCTGGTTTGCCTGATGTTACAGTTACCATTCACATAACTACCGTGTTTCCCCGAAAATAAGACCTACCCCAAAAATAAGACCTAGCACTATTTTCCAGGAGGGCTGCAATATAAGCCCTACCCCGAAAATAAGCCCTAGTTCGAGGTGATTGTGTGCTCTTCGAGGAAATGCGGTATAATCCTGTTACGGCGGTGTGCAGTGTGCTGTGTGGGTCTTAAGCGGTGTCAGGTGCCTTTGATACAGAGCGGCGCTCAGCTGATCTCCCCGCTGGTCTCTTCTCCTGCCTGTCTGCGGAGGATCTCGGCCCCCTCCCTTCGCAGAGCTTCGGTGGGTCACTGAAGGTACGGTGCAGAGCCTCTGCAATCAACATGTCATACTGTGTGCTGTATGAAGCATGGATGCTCCTGTCTCCACACGGTATTTACAGATTTTTTTTCTTCACATACTGGCTGGTGTGCTGTCTTCCCTGCTTTGAGCATTGCAGAGGGAGGGGGGCTGGGGTCCCTCGCTGGTGGCTGGGAGAGGTGGAGGAGAGCTGAGGTGTTTGGCACTGTTAGATTGCAGGGGCACACACATTCTGTATTGTGTGCTACTGTAAAAGAAAGGATTTGGGCATTTTAAGTTAGTTCAAACTGGGGTTTTCCTGGCAGGCAGGGAGAGAGAATATGTTAAGACCTACCCCGAAAATAAGCCCTACTGGGTCTTTTGTTGCCAAAATGAATATAAGACCCGGGCTTATTTTCGGGGAAATACGGTACAGCCTTAAAATGCTTGACATGCCTAAACGCTGTATACAGTGTTAACATCCGTTTAGGAGCGTCAAGCATTTTTCCAGGTCCAACGCTGGTCTTCTGAACGCGCTGGCCTGGGGTTTTTTTACAGCTTCAAAATGCCTATGCTACTAAAAGCTTCTAAAAGCCATACTGTGTATGGACACATAGAATGACAAGGAGGGGTGTTTTGAAGCTTCAAAAAAAAAAAAAAAAAAACGCCTGATGCACCTAAAAGCGGCAGGAAAAATGCCCTGTGTGCATAAGGACTTAAAAGTATTCTCTATAGAAGTTTGCATCTACTGTGCTTCCTGTAGCTAGGTTTCCTTGCCACAGCTAAACGATACATTGAGACAGCACATTGTTATAAACTTCATTATATAGAAACATCATTTTTAAGTCTTATAATGTCAATGTTCTTGTACCAAAAGTGCACCTGTAAAACTTGAGCACAGGAAAAATATAGACACCAGAAATTCCCCCTCTAATGCCCCGTACACAAGGTTGAATTTTCTGACGGAAAATGTGTGATAGGACCTTGTTGTCGGAAATTCCGACCGTGTGTAGGCTCCATCACACATTTTCCATCGGATTTTCCGACACACAAAGTTTGAGAGCAGGATATAAAATTTTCCGGCAACAAAATCCGTTGTCGGAAATTCCGATCGTGTGTACACAAATCCGACGGACAAAGTGCCACGCATGCTCAGAATAAATAAAGAGATGAAAGCTATTGGCCACTGCCCCGTTTATATTCCAGACGTACATGTTTTACGTCACCGCGTTCAAAACGATCGGATTTTCCGACAACTTTGTGTGACCGTGTGTATGCAAGACAAGTTTGAGCCAACATCCGTCGGAAAAAATCCTAGGATTTTGTTGTCGGGATGTCCAAACAAAGTCCGACCGTGTGTACGGGGCATTATGCTTTCCTCGGTAAATACAGAGATTATCCCCACCACAGTTCTATGTATAGATGATCAGGATGATCTGATACATTGCCAATATTCTTTCACTGTCATTGGAATAATTTTTGCACCATACAACTTTAGTTGTAAACACATACAGTAGATGTAATGTACTCTTAAGGGACGTGTCCTATAGACATATACCTAAGCAAAAAATCATAGCAGTCTATCATCTTATTTTAGTCTGAATACACTAAACCAAGGAAAGCTGATTTGTTGCTACGAGTTACTGCTCATCCTAGGTCTTTGCAATGTGCTCCTAAATGCAACAAGGACTTACTTGACTTTGGAGGCTGGAAGTGATGGAAGGAAACTTGTGTCAAAATGGATTTCAAGTGGGAAATTGTTGCCTTCACCCTGCATGGATGATTCCATGGGTGGCTTCTTGTCTCTTTTTGCATCTTTGTCTCCTTTACTAAAGGCGGCTTTCGTGTCATTGTCTTCAGACTCTAATTCAAACCTCCTCTTTGGTGTATCTGAGTTTTCAGAATCTGATTGAGACATTGTTGATTTCTTCTACAACGGTGTGTCTGTAAGGATCTGGGTAGAGAAGCAATCCACATCAGCCAATACCTGAAACACAGAGACAGTATTTGTATTAGAAGTCTTTGTTTGCTTACACTACCTGTAAGCAAGCTGCACAGTGAATAGCAGATGGCAGGTGTATGAAAAAAGGAAAATGAATATTTGCATGGAGTTTACCATTTATTGCACCAATACTACAGAAAGCTTTTACAGTATATATGTAATAATAGTCAGCTTTTTTCACAAGAAAACAGACTAGCCAGGTGGAATGAATCAAAAACATTGGATACAAATGAGCAGAACCCAATGACAATCAATCAGGTTAATTACAGTGTGATTTTTTTCAACAAATAAATATTAATTGTGTGAGTAGTATTTTAACCCTCTATTCAAACTAAATAAAAAATAGGGGAGAAAAATAGTGGCGCTATTTTTCTCCACTATTTTTTATTTCGTTTGAATAGAGGGTTAAAATACTACTCACATACTGTACTATTCCAAGTGGCAGCTCTAGGTATTAGAGTTAACTTATCCAGGAGCGCAGTGGTGGGACTACAAGTGTGGGTGGGTTGAACTTGTTAACTATCAGTTTAGATTAAATATTAATTGTCAATTGACATTCATCTGTCATGCAATAAAGATGTTTAATACAACATGAGCTGGAGAGACACCTGCTGTTTGAGTCACTCCGAGGTACCTGTTACCCTACCAGGGTTTGGCTTGGCTCCACTATTGAGCCCCCAGACAAGGGTTTTCCCACATAATATTAGAAGGCTTCTCCTGATTGATTGGCCATTTTGTCTGATATATGAAAGGGTTAACTTCAGGCCTGAGAGATATTAAGACCTTTCACGACAATTATAAGTAAAACCGTCTACTTGACTCATCTACCCCTGATATCTTGCTTATAGTGATCCATTTTATTTCACTTATATTAGTCTAATTGGTCACTTCAGGAAGTTGCATTCCTCTTTCCTTTCCCCTGTCCAGGGTGTATCGTAGGAGAATTCTATGCCTTTAATACTCTGAATTGTGGATGGACTAAATTGGCTTCCAGTTGTCTGTGTGTTGAGTCACCCTCATATCTGGTTTTCAAGATCAAGTAGCACCTACCCAGTATGTCCTGAGGAAGCAATTTATGTTGCGAAACGCGTTGACAAGCTAGCATGGAGGAGATCATGGACCTGATTTGTTAATACATGTACACAATTCCATGTGAATTACGGATCCACCATCACCTTGCAAGGATCCATGCCTTCACGTTTTTGCGCTTTTGGGTATCTGTTGACCTCGTCAAGCTAAGGGTGTTGTTTGTTTGGTATTGTATTTTGTAATAAAGATATACATTTTTTATATATTACTGCTTCATGTTGTGCCCATAAAGTCTGCATATTTTTTAGAGGGTTTTTAACTTTTTTCAACCTTCATAGATGTTTAATACAAGACCACTTGTTCTTCTCTATTTGTTAATGGGCAAGAGGAATCCTCAAGCATATTGGGCAGGGAAATGGAGCCATAAATAGCACCCAAGGTTGTGTAAAGGCAATGTTTTCTGTGGAAAAACTTTTAAAATCAGAAACATTTCCTGAACAAAAACTTAAAAACTGAGAATGTTCCTAAAGCTAGGATAGCTGTAAACAATGGTTATAATGCATCAGCCACCAAGAAAACTATTCCAGCAGCTGTAACGTTCCATGCCCCAACTTCCCATTATTTCATGATATTATAAACTTTAAAGCTTATATTAATATCTACAACACACTGATTCACCAATCATGACTGATGTTCACCAAACGAGAGCAATACAATGACGCAGTTTCCTATGTTTGGCTGTTTCACATGGGGGATTAGCTGCATGTTCTGTTGCCTCCTGACCTCTCCAGACAACCAGGAAGTTGAAAGAAAGCTTGTCAGTTGTAATGACACACAAGGTCATGCTTTCAGACACACAGCTATCTATTCACCAGAATGGAAAAATGATTTTAATCCAAATGTTACTATACAGCAGCAAGACTTACAGGAAGAGAACTTTGATCCCATGAGATCATGCCACAACACCATTCAATTAAATCTCTCATGTGTCATTCACATTTATGTAGCAGAAAACTTGCTGGTCATCATTACTAACTTCACACATATTACCTTAGCACCCTTCCACATTCACGTCTGCAAAACTCCACATTGGATGAAGAACATAGGGCAGATGTGGAAATCTTCAATTGTCCACAACAGTCTGTAGGACCCCATAGAAGTGCCACCTTACACAATTTGCTTTACAGTGTAGCACTCTCCTAGTTAGGTTGCTAGGACGTAGTTCTTTTTGACTCCTCTGTAATCAGTAGAGCAATTGTTGATTGCTTTTAGCTGTTCTGGATCTGTCCTCTTACAATCAGGGAGTCTGGAGTATCCCATTTCACCCTGCTTCCTATCCCAAGTTCTTCAGCCTTTACAAACCCATATATTACCTTATAATAGTAGTGGTAATATCATCAATGTGTTGTACATAGTCTGTGCATAGAGCAGAGCTGTGGGAAGGGCCCAGAAGGCCCACCAACTGCAGGCTGCCTACTGGAGGGGGCGGAGACAAGACCAGTCCCCCTGCACAAGGAGAGAGAGCAGCAGTAACTGGTCTTTATTACAGGAAGCTCCTACACAGAGGCAACGTTTCACACTGAATTACTGTACAGAACTGGAACAAATACACAAACCACACCAAGATTCAAACAAAAATACACTTGCCTCTTGTATTTAGACAATATTTGCTTACTCTAGAGTCCAGCTTTATTATATCTTTAATCTGTGAAGTTAAAGTAAATGTCACCCAATTACTAAAATCTAATATTAGCTTTAAATCCGAATTCCACCCAGAGACATCTGTACAAATTAATAATGATAAAAAGGTTACTTCTTCTGTGATTTGTTAAATGCTCAGCACAGTCCTGTTTAGTGTTTATTCATGCATTTATACCAGGGACGTGCGGTGAGGTCAGTGGCTGGTGAGGCACTGGCTAATATCAGAGCCAGATACACACAGATTACATACGCCGCGGTCATTGAAGCGAGAGCAATAATTCTAGCACTAGACATCCTCTGTAACTCTAAACATGTAACCTGTAAAAAGTTTTACAACGTACTGAAGTTTGGCGCCATTCCACAAGTTTGCATAATTTTAAAGCGTAACATGTTAGGTATCTATTTACTTGGCGTAACAGCATCTTTCACATTATACAAAAAAATCGGGCTAACTTAACTTAGTGTTTTTTGTGTTTTTTTATTCATGAAACAGTTTCTTTTCAAAAAGAGTTTGAAAAATTGCTGCGCAAATACCGTGTGACATAAAAAATTGTAACGGCCACCATTTTATTCTCTAGGGTGTCTGCTAAAATATATGTATATATATATATATATATATATATATATATATATATATAAAATGTTTGGGGGTTCTGAGTAATTTTCTAGCAAAAAAATTATGATTTTTACATGTAGGAGAGAAGTGTCAGAATTGGCCTGGATGGCAAGGGTTTAATTAGCATAGGTAAGTAATATACAAATAATTATTATATATTATTTTTAAGGTAATTTACTATATTTTCAAAAACTGTACTCAAGCAGGTGGCTTAACGGACACATTACTGAAGTTTGAAGTTAAAACTTCCAACCAGTAATTTCACAGTAAATAGATAAATAATAAATTATTATGTTATAACATATAGCATATAAATATATGATTTAGCTTGATTAAACCAGTACCTTTTTATCAGTAGAAGATTCTCATTCTCCCTCTTAACTGGGTGAGAAAAACATGGGATTGTGGGTAAATCTTATATCCATAAACCCATGTTTTTTGCTTGTAGGTAAGAGGGCTGGACTGGAAGGGAGCATTTGTCTTTTAGACACATTCCCCCTTCTATGACACTGCACTGCAGCATTTTTATTGGACAGCTTGGGCCAATGGTATTTTACCATTGGTCCAAGACTCCAAGCTGTCCATTGAGCTCAGTGCCTCTGACAAGAAGTGAGGAGAAGCACTGTGAGCTCAGCCTCTCAGTCTGCTGCAGAGTGCGCCAGCTTGTATTTAAACTGGCCACTCTGTATGTAGCTTCTGACAGGCTTTGCATTGAGCCCGTATCTGCAGAACCATTGGTTGTAGGAGCCCCAAATTTTGACCAGTGGTGGAGTAGGACTTCATATACCTACCCCTCAAATTCTCTGTGACCCCAGGTCGGCGAGCTACGACCCTCGAAGCTTGATTGTCTTTTTTTGGGGGGGGGGGGGTTGTTATTTTTTTAATGTTCATGGCAGGTTAAAGGAGGGGCAGATAAATGACATGATCCTTTTCTCAGCTCTTGACTGTTCACAGAATGCCTTGTATTCCGATTACAGAATACAAGGCATTTGGTGAATGGACAATGGGGGATGAAAAGGAGGCTGAATGAAGAGATAAGTTCCCTTTGTGAGAACCACATCTCTCATAGCCACAGTGCTGGAAGTACAGTGCTGATATATTGTCCAGTTGGTAGAGGCTGAGCCAGCTGCCAGTCCAATCTGGGTGGATGCCGACATTAAAGTCAGGATGTCTCCAGAACCTGGACCTGCTGAGTGATAGCAACCAACAGCAGAGTTCAGCCTGCTTTCTGCTGAATAGGGGTCACAGGAGTGCAGAACTAAGGGGGAGATTTACTAAAACTAGAGCACTCAGAATCTGGGGCAGCTGTGGTTGGTAGCCAGTCAGCTTCTAATTTCAGCTTGTTCAATTATACTTTGACAAAAAAACCTGGAAGCTGATTGGTGTCTATGCAGAGTTGCATAAAGCTTTGCACACTCCAGTTTTAGTAAATCTCCCCCTAAGTGCACTTCCATGACCCACAGCCAATAGCTTTGGCCCTTCTTCTCCTTTAAAGAATTTTGAATAAATGAACAGTTGAAATACACTAATATGCATCTTTCATCAAATCCAATGTTATAGATGAGCCATAAATAAAGCAGAGGAGGGAAGCCGGAAGTGCTGGGGGGGGGGGGGGGGGGAGGGGCACACAAGGGGGCCCGGAAAGCAGATGGAAGGGGCGCATGCACTAGGACCAATCCACCAGCAGAGGGAGAAAGAGGAAGATAAGCTTGCAGCACTGCAGGGGGAGGCAGAAGAGAAACAGTGGCTGCAATAAGACAGTAAGCTGGCCCTCCTTCTCAGCAGGTGCCTGCGCCCCCCCCTTTTGAACTGATGATGCCTGGGGCCAGTACAGGAGGGCTGGATACTGCCTTATCAGTGACCCTGCCAGACAGCAATGAGATAGGGCTTGTAGCTTTTTTCTTGTTTTTGCAATGGGTATAGGAGCAGGTAGGGCAACAATGATGAAAGACAGGGCTTTGAAATCAAAGCATTGCTGGGCTTCTTTTCATTACAAATCTACCGTATGATTATATATCAATTAACAATGCAGATGCAGTTTTGATTACTAGACAGTGACTGAACAGATGCTACAGAAATAATTTATTTAAGGTGGCGACAGGCAGCTGTATGCCCTTCTGCTTCCAAAGTACACACCCTAAGAAAACACTGAGTGCTCAGCAGTATGATCTCTAAACAAACTGAACAATAGGGCAGATTTATTAAAACAGCAGCAAAGCATAAATAAGGCTGCTGTTCTGTTTAACCAATCAGATATCAGCACGCACCCTCTGACCTGCCCTGGGAAAATATGAGCTTTTATTTATAGGACTGCTATAAACAGAATTCACACTTTTCATAAATCAGCCCAAATCCACTCACCTACGGACATCAAATGTGGCAAAGGTCTACATGGACCTATTGCTACAACGTTGTATTACATATCACTTTGCTTCACCCGTGTTTAGGAAAGTTTCCATCACTTCATTTGCCATTAAGAATATTTAACAAACCTTCATTGACACCTATATTTTCTATAAACGAGCATTCAGACCTAAGGTAACAATAAGTATCAGGATAATGTCGGAATTGAGAAGGGAATATATTGGGCCCTATTAGAGCTGGCTTATAGAGAATTGTGGCAAGCAGTGCAATTTCTGCTGGTCTACATTCTCAGAAGGGACTTCAGTATTACTCTGAGCAACCACCGCGTATGGAGTACCCTTTAGTAATTGTACATGATGGCAGCCTTTGCCAAGACTGGAATGCAGTGTTGCAGAGCTTAGCATGAGTGAGAAGCATGCTGCCCAGGAGCTGAAGATCTGCCTTCATATTGACAAGTGACATCCTATTGATTCACTTTTGGGAGCTCTGAACTGCTGAAGAGATAAGATCGATCTATATGTTAAGTGTACTAGAAAGTATGTCCTCAGTCTATTTGGGGTGCAGGATGAGGTGTGGTGATTGTATTGGGGTTCAAGGCACGGTGCATATTTTGTTGTTTAAGGTGTATTTGGAGTACATAATGCAGTGTGACCCTAGAGTCACATCTCTGCATGTTTGCAGGCCGCATAGACATGGCCTTCCATTAATTTCAATGGGCTTCTGTGCCTGTGTTTCTGCAAAAAAAACCAAAAAAACGCAGATGCAGGGAAATCGCATGATCTTTAATTGACCATGCAAATTCCCTGCGGTTCTCGCACCCACACTGCGATTTTACATGCATGGTGGTGTCATTCAGAATGAATGGCAGCCCTGCGCATTTCCGCAGAACAGTGCATTTTGACTGCAGGTGGTTGCCGGAATCGCTGAAATTCCCACACCCGCAGCCACGCGCAGAAGTGTGAACCTAGGGTAAATAAAGACGATGGGGTTCATGGTGTGGAATGCTGAAAGCTGGAATTAAAGCTGTATTAAATCCAAAACCAAAATGTAATATATTACAGCTTACCAATTCTTAGATGTGCTGGCTGCATTCGTTTTCTTTTTTTAGGCTTATTTCTTTTATTTTCACCTGGTAAACCAGTCAATAAGTCTATTATTTTTCAACTTCCTTTTAACAGACCAAGCTGTCCAGAAAAAGTGGCAGTTAGAGGGTTGAGACAAACTAACAGAAGTGCTTACAAGGGTAAAATTTTATTTATTTGAGTAAAATCTTTATCCCAAAAGGAAAAATATTAACTGTTGCTGCTAAGTGTTAGCTAGAGTTCCGCTTTAATTTGTTGGTCACGTTCTTCTAAATTTGCTAGTGCAGCTAACACTACCCTCTTCCCAGATAAGGTATGCTGCTATCCAAATGTGTCTCAGTTGCTCCATCATAGAGTGGGGCCACCCTAAGACAGAAAGACCAGATCACCAGGTGAAAATATAGGAGACATGCCTAAAAATAAAACTGCTGTCACTACATCTAAGGACTGCAATATATTACACTTTAGTTGTGGGGTTTAATAATACTTAAATGGTGAAAAGTGTTTAGTTTATTTGGGTGATATGGGTCTATGTGGCTAACAGTGTGCTTGGGGAGATGTTCTGAGTACATTTAAGGTACCAGGTGTGGTGTTTCTGAGTGTATTGGGGTGCAGGGTGAGGTGTGCTTTCCTGCTGGCATGAATGCCCCACTTACTACAGCTGTTCTGAATTCTGCAAGCAATAATAAACACAAAGGCCCCTTTCACACGGGCTGTCCAATCAGGTCTGCCTGTCAGTTTTTCAGGTGGACCTGATCTGACACTCCACTCACCTCTATGGAGCAGTGGGTGTCAGCAGTGTCATGTCTGCTGACACGCGCTGGTATACAATCCGATCCTCTCCGCCAAAACCAGATGGATGGAGACCCTATGCAAAGCATTCTCTGAATAGAGCCCATGCTGAGCAGCCAACTTCCTGTGTTTGCAATGCATCAGGTCAGCCATTTTGCACGGGACAGGAAGCAAGCAACGATCACTGGAGTAGCAGTGTTTTCTGCTGTGATTTCCAGATTCTAGGGTATTGGCCAGTTGTGGTATATACATAGTTAAATTGGTTCAAGCTGGACCAATGTAACTATGTAAAAATATACAATACCTGGAGTACTTCTTTAAAATCACAGTCATGTTTTAAACCAACTTAAAGTGAACCTGAACTGTGGAGGGTGTGCTCCAAAAAAGGCAAAGGACTAGTCACCAATATTTTCTTGTAGGTTCCCTGTAGCTATTCTAAATCCAAATACAGACTTACCATGCCTTGTTCTGAACTGTGTCTCTGTGTGGATGCAGCCATCTTGGTAGAAGAACGTGACTTTGCTTCATTATATCAGAATTGTCTTCCTGATGACTGGTGATTTGATGACTGGTGTGGAATTTTCAAGAAGGAACAGGAGAAGTGGAAGAAGCACAGACCCACAGACTGAATGAAACAGAAGCAGGAAGATGCTTGCACTGCAGGTTCTCAGGTGCAGCTTTCTCTCCAGCAAGGGGAACAGTGAGCAGCACATGAATGACATCACCTAATATCACAACTTGTGAGACTAGCAGTCAGAGGCAGAAGTGTCTTAGATCCCACACTGTATACAGTTATAAGGCTCATGGCACAGCAAGTGCTACTTTTCTGGAGTAAGTCAAGACAAAAAGTAGATTTTATAGGGTACCGCTTAGGTAACAATTCACATTTCTAGATGTTCCTTATAGGATAGAACATCTCCACTTTTTTTAAATGTAGGTCCCCTTTAAGACCTCACTTTTTGGTGTTTGCCTTAGACCCTCATTCTGTTGAGACATCCACTTAAATTTTTCTCCAGGGACCTGTCTAAAAATAGGCCTGTGTTATGGCAGAAACAAAAGTCCATCCTAATTTATTTATTACCTAGATAGTAACTCTGGTAGAGGCCCTCACACAGGTTGCATGCAATCTTACTAAAGAAACAGCACACCCCCACCCCGGTTAGCAGGATGTGAGCCTAGTATCTGAAAGGTGTGAGTAAATTAATCACATTTCTTCCCATAATGTTAATGCTTTGCAGTCTCCTGAGACAGTTAATATGTCATGACCACCCCTTTAAATTTGTATTTACCATGGACAGCGAGGAATGGATTTTGCAGAGCTGCAAACTACAAGATATTTAACCAGAATTGAGCTTGGCTGGAGAAGATATGCGAATGACTAAGATACTGACTCATACACCTAAACATCTCTGTGGTCAGTAACAATATGCATCAGGGTGAAGCACCTGCAATTTAACAACCATTTTAACAACTACTTTTATTTAATCTTTATTGTTATTTTTATTGTTTAACATATAAACAGTTTATGTAGTAAAAAAACAAAAGTAAAACAAAAACCAAAAAAACATCCTCAGAATTGTGTGCACTGGAAAAAAAAACATTCCATCAGTATAACAAACATCTCTAGAAATATTGTTGCACAAACTATTTTTGCATTTAAAAGAGGAAGTGTGATAGAAACATAGATAGGGGGGGGGAGAGAGAGAGAGAGAGAGAGAGAGAGAGAGAGAGAGAGAGAGAGAGAGAGAGAGAGAGAGACTGGGAGTAGAAAATGAGAGAGAAGAAAAAGGAGGAAAGACACTGCAGGAGAAAGAGATAAAGGATAATAAAAGGATATATATATATATATATATATATATATATATATATATATATATATATATATATATATATATATATATAGTCCACATCAGAGGATATAGGTATGGGAAAGGTATATAATGGGAATAGGTAGACAAGAAGAAAGAGAAAGGGGAGAATAGTATTGTGTGTGTGTGTGTGAGTGTGTGTGTGGGGGGGGGGTCAAATGCTGGAAACACTTTAAAAAAGTGAGAACAAAAAAGAAATTAAAGACAAATTATGAGGAGTCACTAGAGAGCAGGAGAGCTTGAAAGGTACTCAAAAATATGAGAGGGAGAAAGAATAAGAAAAGAAATAAGAGAGAAAATGAAAGAGAGCATAAATAAGAAGATAACAAATAAGAGAATGACTGATAATAAAGGATATAAGAAGACTGACAGAGTGTTGAAAGAAAAGAATGAGAGTAAGAATGAAAAATGAATGTGCTACGCAATAAGAAATGAGAGGAGAAGGAAAAAATCAACAGAGAGGGAGAGAATGGGAAGAGGAATGGGTGGGGGAGGGAATGAAGGAATTAGGGAAGGTGGGGAAACACCACCATCATTCTCCTGCTGCTTTATGCTAAGGAAACATTACAGGGTTTTGGAAAGATGAAGAATGACACCCAGTAGAGGGGGATATGCCAAGATGGAGGTTTGGGGAGCCATTGAATGTAGGAGAAAAGCCATACAGGTACCCCTTAATAAACCAGGACAAACAACAACATGATATATAGTATGAGACTGCAGCACACAGGTATACTGAAATGAAAATGTGACTCTTAATGGGTTAATGCAGTGATGTTTTTTCCCTACTAGGTTTATTTTGACTCTAGGAAAATAAGCTAGCTACCCATCTCCAAATGACCAGATATGGAAGTGTGTGGGATCAAACATCAGATGTTTGGCAAGCCCTCACAAGCCTTCAAAGCAATAACTCCATTTGCCTTCCAGCAGTGGAGCCAGTCTATATACCCTCACATGCTTCACTGGTTGTCAATGGGCTTCTGGCTGGTATTTTCACCATTAACTAACAATCAGGTCTGTATGATGTTTAAAATACATATTGCACAACATTACAGTCTGAAATCATCTTGGAGGTCTTTCTTTTGACTGTCCAAGCAGGAATTGAGCAAAGTCACATCTATCAGCCTGTGCTGAGAACAGTGCCTCTCTGTTTTCTCCCACAGTGTTGTTTTCCCAGCACAGATCCTGTGTGAGAACACTGCTAGTTATCTAACTTGTTCCCAGGAACAATGTCCCTCAGTCCCCAGGGACTCCCTCTCTCCCCTCTGCTGAATTGTGCACTATATATTGTAGAATCAGAGCTAAACTTGTAGACTGTAGCCCACTGGAGGACACACCCAGCCACATATTAGACTGCTGCTGGTCCCCTACATATGGAATCACTTAAAATCTATACTTTCCAATAATACCTCTCCAAGTAATACTCAGTATCTAAAAAGCAAAGCTGTTTGAGAATCAAACCATCCAAGGTTAGTGATGTTTTTTAATTTGAGGTAGATGTTTGATACTTTTTTAGATGTGTTCCAAACACTGAGTTAACTGCATTTAAAGGACTTGTTTTCTCCTGCATTATATTCTGCCATTCTGAACTGGTATGCCTTTATAACATTAAACCCAAACACATATCTAGACAGTGCTCCATCATGATCAAAAAGACACAAACACAAAGGTAAGCAATGGATACATACCTAGTTTATAAACCAGTTTGTATCACTTGTATCATAAATATTTGAATCTATCTGCTCAACATCATCACCATCACTCACAGTGTGCCCTTCTAAAAGAATTGTCGATAAAATGAATAGCAACTGGAAAACGTTCTGTCTACCCCAGCTAATGACTGTCTGCTAAGCTACATTAGCTTACAACATTAGAAATACATTCCAAGCTATAACTGATCAAAAAAACCTAACAGGTAGAAAGAACAATGAAGAAATACAAAAGAAAGAGAATTAAACTCCACTTACTGAAGCAGCCACAGTGTCTCACTCCTGGCAGACTGAACACCACCAAACAGGCACAAAGTGACAAAACACTGATCAAACCCCTTCTTTGCACTGTTGAGTCACAGATGAGAATCCAATGCAGAGCAATAGCAGCCCAGCAAATTCCAGTGCCTAAAATCCCATACACAAGCCCTTGCATGCCATTGGATGGACTGTCTGCCTTTATAAGTCACGTTGCAATAGTAACACTGCTTTAACCCTGTGTGCTGAGGACAGAAGTATTGGAATGATGGGCGGTTGTTAACATATTCTTATTTTATAGGACTTTTTAGGCTCTTTATTACCCTTGGAATAGCCTTCAAAGCTACATTTCTTCTTCTGGTAGCAGTTCACTGGCACCTAACTCCAGAGTGAGTCCATTCTGCAAAATCCCTCTTACCCCTCCTCAGCTTATACCTCCCATTTTCTAGCTCAGTGCCCCCTTTTCTTCCAGTACACAATCCCTCCCTTTCTTTTCTCTGTTCCTCCATTGCATACTCTAAACAGTTTTTAGCCAAGCACCCTCCTCTGTGCTCAGACTTCTGCACTCTTATCTGTTACAGTAGTCTGCTGATGCAGTTACAAGTAGTTTGCAGTGACAGTATATGAGGGAAACATCTGTCACCAGAAAGACACAATATCTGCCTGCATGGAGTGCTGGGTCCCTGAACCACCCATGCTGTACTGAAGGCAGAGATAAGAGCACGCCCTATGTGACCACATAGCAAAAAGAGGAACTATTACATTTCAACTATTTAAATAGTGCAGCTAATGATGTTGCTAATGTCAACCTGTTAGAACCCAACTGTCATTTCTTCAGGATAACATGAAATACAGTTTCTGATGGGTTGTCTTCATGAATACCATAAACTTGCCTTCAGCACTGAAGTTCAAGGTCCTAATACAGCAGCCTGCTGAGTGGTAGGTGCAATTCCATGATCAAAAATTGCTTTATTGGTCCTTGTAACACTTTTAGACTTATTAAATCAAATAGGATAACAACATGATGGAAAGACAGCTTTGAGCAGAGAGCAACAGTGGACAGATGATGAGAGATGATTCATGATGAGTTATAATGGCTTACTGTTTGCAGTTTTAAAAAAATCCCTTTGTAATTCAAACAAAAATGAAAAAAAAAGACGACTTTGAGTTGGTTCCCTTGTGTGCTGGGACTTGTAATTCCTTTTCAGAAATGTGTCCAAGAGGAAGACAGGATTGCCCCCAGGAGCTGTATGAACATTTAGCACACCATTTATGAATGGCATAGTTCTTTATAGTAGAGTCTAGCAGTAAATAGGAATTCAGCCAGGCGATGTGAAGATGATTTTTATTGATATGCAATCAATAGAGCTGGTAAAGATTCTCAGACATGATCAGGAGGACTTCCATATCTCACCAGCCTTCTCCTGTGCCGAGTCCATTGTGCTGGTTGGGTTTGTCATCCTCCTTGGACACCACTGTTCACTCTCCAGTGCTGAAACTGATTCTGCAGCTCAATACTGCACACAGCAATCCCTTCTATATACAGATCTGCAAAGTACAAACTGCCTTCTAAACAGCTATTTCCTTCCTGTTTTCTTCTGCTACATGTTGCTTTAACCTATAGTGTCATTTCTTGACATCCCCATCAGTTGTGGTGCTGAGCTCTAAGCACCCTTGTCTAAGGGAAACCCCTGAGTCCCCCCTGACTCCTGTGTAGTCTGGATCATTTACATTGCTGAACCTCACAGCCAGTAGGGGAAGATCAGTATTAAAATGATGTGCAAATCAGCACACTGCAAATAGAAGAGCTGTGACTGAGGGAGAAGTGACAGAAGCATCACTAACTGTTGCTCTAACACTTCCCTGGTAAGGTGCAGAGTGATTCAAGTCTCCTTCTCGCCTCATCTATTGAATTGTTCCAGTCAATGCTACAGTAACATCAGACATGCAATGGAATCTGCCACTTGTAAGGCAAGATCACAGTGTTACAGGGAAGATTGTAACAATGTAGCTTGCATCTATCAATGTGAACTTGGGAGGATAGACTTATAGGAGCTGTCACTGCTAAATTAAAGGCGCAGGCTCTGGGGCACTCAAATTGATCTTTTGCTTTACTACCTGACCTGGAACAAGACAAGATAAAGGTTCAATTAGATTGCACATCTTTCAATTCATACTGTAATATGCCCTCTGCAATGATACAGTTCTTCAAGCATTTGCAGGGAGCATCCACTTTAAAGGGAATCTATTATGAGAATATAATAGAGGCTGTCATGCTAGTTCCTGTGCTTTTGTGTCAGTGATGATCCAGGACAAGAATTGAGAGAAAAACTAAGAAAAAATACTTCAATATTCCACCGAATGCAGCCTTACTCAACCAGGGTTCCTTGAGCAGTGAGCATTTTCTTCCTCTCAGATATGTAACCACTGACACCAATGATCTTTTTAGTTGTCTGCAAAGGGGGATTCCTTCCAATGACCACCAATGTAAGGAGCATTTTTCCCACTGACCATCACGCTAATGTTCTGTGACCTGTAGATAAAGTAATTAATGGCAGGGGTTCCCTGTGACTTGAAACTTTTTGTCACGGTTTCCTCCATGTTAAAAGGGTTGAGAAACGATGATCTAATGTGTAATGCAAAATCATTCACAAAAAAGTAGTATGATATTTTGTTTTACTCTATACTGAAATCTCTATGTTTTGGGTCGCTATAATCTTTTTCAGTACCATCTGATCTGAGAGTGAAGTCCTCTTTGCAGACTTAGTTCTGACTACAATCACACTGTAGCCTGAAAAATTTGAACTATCATTCTGCATCATTCTGCCAAGTTAGGCAATATAGGTATAGCGTAGAAAGGTTCAACACCCGTCCGGACCCACATACTAATGCCCCTTACACATGATCGGACATTCCGACAACAAAATCCATGGATTTTTTCCGATGGATGTTGGCTCAAACTTGTCTTGCATACACACGGTCACACAAAATTGGTCGGAAATTCCAAACGTCAAGAACGCGGTGACGTACAACACGTACGATGAGCCGAGAAAAATGAAGTTCAATAGCCAGTGCGGCTCTTCTGCTTGATTCTGAGCATGTGTGGCACTTTGTACATCAGAATTGTGTACACACGATCGGAATTTGCGCAAACGGATTTTGTTGTCGGAAAATTTGAGAACCAGATCTAGCAGGTAATAGCAGGTCTCGCCTTTTGGAGCCTGCAGCACTGATGGATGTCCCACTGGTCCAATGCGGGGACCGCGGGACATGTGACGTCCATCATAGGCGCTGTAGGCTCCAGAAGGCGGGAATTACAATGCGGCCGCCGCGCCACTGTGAGAAGATCCCGATCCCACTCGGCGCTTTGGCGGGCAGCTCTCCTCTCCTCATTATGGCTCTGGCTGCCTGGAGTCTACTCTACTGTGTGCTGGGCGCACCGCTGAGCTGCAGGAGGACACCTGAAGTCTGGTCAGGTAGGTCAGTGTAGGTCAGGTAGGTCAGTGTAGGTCAGGTAGGTCAGTGTGTGTCAGTGTAGGTCAGTGTGCATCAGTGTAGCTCAGGTAGGTCAGTGTAGGTCAATGTGTGTCAGGTAGGTCAGTGTGTGTGTCAGGTAGGTCAGTGTAGGTCAGCGTATGTCAGTGTAGGTCAGGTAGGTCAGTGTGTGTCAGGTAGGTCAGTATAGGTCAGGTAGGTCAGTGTGTGTCAGGTAGGTCAGTGTGTGTCAGGTAGGTCAGTGTAGGTCAGTGTATGTCAGGTAGGTCAGTGTGTGTCAGGTAGGTTAGTGTAGGTCAGGTAGGTCAGTGTATGTCAGGTAGGTCAGTGTGGGTCAGTGTATGTCATGTAGGTCAGTGTAGGTCAGTGTATGTCAGGTAGGTCAGTGCGTGTCAGGTAGGTTAGTGTAGGTCAGGTAGGTCAGTGTATGTCAGGTAGGTCAGTGTGTGTCAGGTAGGTTAGTGTAGGTCAGGTAGGTCAGTGTATGTCAGGTAGGTCAGTGTGGGTCAGTGTATGTCATGTAGGTCAGCGTAGGTCAGTGTCAAGTAGGTCAGCGCACGTCAGGTATGTACTAACCCCCCCCGTGCTGGGCTCTGACTTCGGGCTGAAGCCCCTGTTTTTTTGCCACCTAGCAACGCCCCTGGGGGTAGAGTAGAGAGCCGGTGACTGACAGTCACCAGCTCTCTGTTTAGGGAGCTGTGAGAACTGAGCGATCGGCAGTGTTTGATCGATCGGTTCTGCTAGAGCCGGTGGGGGACAGATACAGCATTGAACCGATAGGTAGGCATGATTTTTTTTTAAAAAACAGATTCCCGTCCTTCACTAACTCAAACTAAGGAAAAAAAAGTGAAAATGTTACTTACTAATTACTTTAACTTACTAATAAAGGCCACATGCAGATGGAACAATTGTCACTGCTCATTGTCTGGGCCTCCCAGGCAAATTATTCAGCAGGAATGTGCCCAGAGTGAATGTATTGTTACTTTGTAACTTTAATTTAGATACTGGCAACCTCAGAAAAACATATGATTTTGTTTAAATCAAAAACTGCTGCATGTCCAAGCACGCTTTTCTTTTTGAAAATTCCATTTAACACTGACACCATTACAGCAGTCATAATGGTTTAGTAATATCTTACAAATATATTGTATACTTTATACAATAGTGATTTACATACAGGAACAAGAAAGCGCCCTGACTTCACATCACAAGCTTAACCACACAGGAAACTGTGAACAGCCCAACAAAACGTGTGATTTTCACGCTGATAAATATTTCATATACTGTATATGTGAATAAGAAGCACTCCATTAAATGACGCATTTGTCTTTTTGCTGTCTCAGACATTTAGTTATTAAGAACTGGCTTTTATCTTTTAGCATTGTAACAATGGAGTTAATGATTTGTCCTCATTCTGTGAGTTGTGAATAACAAGGGTCTGTGTGTTAAAACAAAGCTCATCTAATTATTATTATGATAAGGAAAGACACAACAAAGTTTTTGCTTTAATCTTCTACACCTACTTTATGTTAAAACATAAAAACAATAACTTGCCATCTGCTAGTTCCTACCTCTTATCGGGACACACAGAACAGGCAATCCATGCTGTTGTCTAGATGCCAGCAGTTGGAGAGGGCACCCAAGAGTAAGGCTGGCTGTACCCGAATCCAATCTTGGCAGATTCAGCAGAAAGCTGCAGAGATTCCAACCATTAATGGGCAGGCCGAATGTACCAAGTTGATCGATCGATCAACCTTGGTACAACCAGCCTGCCGGATTCTCTTGTGATTATCGCTAGCAGCTGCTATAGGCGCTAACGATAATCACTGTCTTCTCCCGCCAGGAGCAGACAATTGCTTGACAGGAGGGATTCCCCTGCCAGCGCTGATGGGGGAATCATGCTAATTTCTTTCCTGCAACTCGTGTTTGCAAGAAATAAACTTATATTGCGTATGGCCTGCCTAAAGCTAGTCAAACACAGTGTAAATTTCTTTCCTGTAACCACGGGTGCAGGAAAGAAATTTGCACAGTTCCCCCATCAACACAGACAGTGCTGACAGGGGAATCAGCAATTGTCTTCTCCCAGTTGTCCCCATCAGGAGAAGACAGTGGTTGTCGCTACCACGTATAGCATTCGCTTGGATAATCGCAGGCCAATCCAGCAGGCTGGTTGTGCCCAAGATAATCGATCAATCATTAACAGTTTGAATCTCAGCTTATTTCTGCTTAACTGGCCAAAATTCAAACCGTGCATGGAGGGCTTAAAAAGCACAATCTAATATATATATAGAGGTTAAGTAATATTGTACTTCATTTTCAGTCCATGCAGATTGGAAAAAAATTGGTAAAGAACACAGATCAGCAGACAGCATGCGTTTGGAACCATTCACCTATACCTGTACACCTGGCATATTAAGACAAGTGGATGTGTCCTTAAAGCCACTGCTTCCCTCATAGACTTGAAAGGGCTGCCTGCATGCAGCACCATGGAGCTCAAGCCGCATAAACTCATGGCCCATTTATAGACTATAGGTCTTAGCGCCAAACTGATATCAAAAGCACACTGATTTTGCTCATTGACATTCGACACATGCTTAAAGCCCATTGACACCATCAAAAACCCTTAATCAGCATAGAGAACAGCAGTAGATAGCACAGATGTGCAATCTTTAGTACTATTCAAAGTTTTAATAAAAGATTGTCACATAAATGCAACAATTACAATTCATTTTGAATGGCACCCCAACACATTAACCCAATAGACCTCCAATGCACATGTATTGCAGTGCACCATAATGTAGTTGCCAACCTACCATATTGAAATTTACTGACACAACACCCAAAATGTACTGGCACAGCCAAGTTTTTATTGGCATTTCAAAAAGTTACAAAAATACAGTTTTAAGTGCAAATTAGAGTATTTAGGCTACAAACAAATACAATACGCAACTAGCAATATGATTTAAGGTGGATAATATGGCAAAAAACATATTTCTTATTTTCGATATAGTAAGTAAGTAGCTCAGTGACAGGCCTCAGGAGGGCAAGAAATTAGAATGGGCAGGAACACACACATAAATTTGTTTCCCACAGTGACACTGACAGCAGTGTGCACCTGCACAGAGCCACGTGGTCCCTCTAGTCCACTCCAGTCTAAACAGCACTGGTGGTCCCAGCCCACCTTGCTCCCATACCGCACACCCACACACGAGACTCTGACCGCTCTGCTTGGCTCCATTACACTATGACATCACATGACATGCTCAGGCACCGCCTCCGCCAGAGCTACACTGTAGCAGGCACTCGGATGGTGTCAGCTGGCTCGGGACCAAGCTGAGCATCACAGCCATATTTTTTACTGGCAACTTTTTACTTTCACTGGCATTTACTGACAGGAGAAAAGTGCCTGTTTTTTACTGAATGCCAGTAAAAATACTGACGGTTGGCAACACTGATGGTAACGTACTACTGTGCAATGTAGTGAACAGCATTACAAAAAAGATTTTTTTGTCTATTCTAATGCTCTGGCAGCAACATAACGCTCATGAATGTGGATGCGTTAATACAACACTAGATAAGTGCAAAAGGGCCATAAAGCAATCTTAGCAAACCACTAAAGCTTTGTACTAGTATCTCAAATGTTAGCCAGTTTTTTTGCCCATATGAACTTAAATTATTTAGCTATGGAATGATGAGCTGAGCTGTTTGCAGCTATACAGTTTAGCCCATAAGAGTCTTTGACTTTTCCGTTTCTACTTGTCAGAGAGGAATCATCTGAAACAGCAGTTAAAGTGGTTGTAAAGGCTCAGGGTTTTTTATATTTATGCATTCTAAGCACAAAGCAGTGGTCACCCCTCCCTCTCTCCAGCCCCCCCTCTATCACCAATAGATAGAGTCATGCATTGCAAGAATCTATCTATGGCCGCCGCTGCAACCATCTTTTCAGGCGCCCGGCCCCTTTTCGGGTGCTGGGCGCCTGAATTGCAGCGGCGGGGTATTTTTTTGAAGCACCCGATTAGAGACATAGGGTCTAATAGGCGTCAAAAAAAGGTAAACAGCGAGCGACATGCTTGGCACTCGCAGTTCATTCAGCTGTGTTAGAAAAGTGAATGAACATTCACTTGCCTAACACCGAACCACCTCTCCGCCAATCAGGTGCTCGGGTCTGTTACCACCTGATTGGCTGAAATGACAGGCGCTGTGATTGGATGCCTATCAGGCATCCAATCATAGGAGAGGACAGGAGGAGCAGATGGGAGAAGATATCGAGGACATGGAGGAAACCGCTCGCTGCCGTCACCCGCTGCCCCACCAACACAGTAAGTAAGTGCCGGGCAGACGGCGGAAGGGGGGGCACAGTGGCAGCATTTGATGGGCACAGTGGGAGCATTTGATGGCACAGTGGGAGCATTTGGTGGGCACAGTGGCTGCGTTTGATGGGCACAGTGGTGGCATTTGATGGGCACAGTGGCGGCATTTGATGGGCACAGTGGCGGCATTTGATGGCACAGTGACTGCGTTTGATGGCACAGTGGCTGCGTTTGATGGCACAGTGGCTGTGTTTGATGGGCACAGTGGTGGCAATTGATGGGCACAGTTCCTGCGTTTGATGGTACAGTGAGGCTGCAATTGATGGGGTATTTTTTCAGTTTGTTTGCGCCCTCCAAAAAATTTTGAGCACCAGCCGCCACTGGCACAAAAGGTAAAAAACCTTCTGTGTGCAGCAGGCCAATAGGCCCCCTAATACTTACCTGAGCCCCATTGTGATCGCAGCAATGTGCACAAGAGCTTTGGCTCTCTCAAGGGACTCCTGATCAGGTGAGACAGCAACGGGAGCCATTGGCTCCTGCTGCTGTCAATCACAGGCAGTGAGCCAATGAGGAGAGAGAGGGGGTGGGACCGAGCCGTAGGTCTGTGTGTGAATGGACACACAGAGCAGCAACTCTGGAGCAAGCCTGCTTGAGTACCCCCACAGCAAGCTGCTTGCTCTAGGGGCACTTGGCAGGAGGGAGGGGCTAAGAGTGCCAGCTGGGAAGAGGAGGATCTGGGCTGCTCTGTGCAAAACCACTACACAAGATAGGTAAGTATAACATGTTTTTTATTTTTATTTTTTTAAGAATTGCCATTAATATCATTTTAACCACTTGCTTACTGGGCACTTCAACCCCCCTCCTGCCCAGACCAATTTTGAGCTTTCAGCACTGTCGCACTTTGAATGACAATTGCGCGGTCATACAACACTGTACCCAAATGAAATTTTTATCATTTTTTTCCCACAAATAGAGCTTTCTTTTGGTGGTATTTGATCACATCTGGGATTTTTATTTTTTGCTAAACAAACAAAAAAAGATGGACATTTTTGAAAAAAAAAAAAATCATGTTTCATAATTTGTTATAAAATTTTGCAAACAGGTAATTTTTCTCCTTCATTGATATGCGCTGATGAGGCAGCACTGGTGGGCACTGATAGGCTGCACTGATGGGCACGGATAGGCACAGATAAGGCGGCACTGATGGGCACAGTTAAGGCGGCACTGATAGGCACAGTTAAGGCGGCACTGATGGGGACAGATAAGGCGGCACTGATGGGGACAGATAAGGCGGCACTGATGGCCACGGATGGGTGGCACGGATGGGTGGCACAGATGGGTGGCACAGATGGGTGGCACGGATGGGTGGCACTGATGGGTGGCACGGATGGGTGGCACAAATGGGTGGCACGGATGGGTGGCACGGATGGGTGGCACGGATAGGTACCACGGATGGGGGGGCACTGATGGGTGGCACTGATGGGCACTTATGGGCACTGGTAGGTGACACTGATAGGTTGCACTGATGTGGGTGCTGATGGGTGGCACTGATGTGGGTGCTGATGGGTGGCACTGATGGGTGGCACTGTGGGCACTGATGGGTGGCACTGTGGGCACTGATGGGTAGCACTGTGGGCACTGATGGGTAGCACTGTGGGCACTGATGGGTGGCGCTGATTGTTGGCACTGTGGGCACTGATGGGTGACGCTGGTGGGCACTGGTAGGCAGCACTGCTGCCTATTGCCTTGTGTTAGAAGATCCCTGTGATCGGGACTGATGTCCCGATCACGGCCGCCGGTGATCGTGTTTTTTTTTTCCTCCTCGCGCTGTCAGCGCGAGGAGGAAAAATAGCCGATTACCGGCTCTGTTTACATCACATGATCAGCTGTCATTGGCTGACAGCTGATCATGTGGTAAGGGGTCGGGACCAACCCCTTACTCTGATCTGTGATCAGGCGAGTCTCATAGACTCGCTGATCACCGAGCGCGCCGCGCTCGCCCTGCAGGGGGCGCGCAGGCCGCTCATGCACGGGACGACGTCTATTGACGTCGTCCCGGCAATTTAGATCCGCACTGTTGCCGTCATTTGGCAATGGCCCGGATCTCAAGCTGTTAAAGTGTATCTAAAAAGAAAACAAAATGTAATATATTGCAGTTTACCAGTCTTTAAAAGTGGTGGATACATTAGTTTTATTTTATTTTTCCTTTATTTTCACCTGTTGCTGCTAGCTGTAACCAGCTTGCACTGATGGTTACTCTTCTTAAGGTTTTCCCTAAACTCAGGGAATTGATTGCTTCTACCTGTTACTGCAAGGAGGCTCCAGTAATTAGTTTGGGAAGGTCAGTCTCCGGGTTAATAATATTTATCTGATCCAGCCAATCCCAGGTGGTGTTGCTTTGAGGTAAGTATGGTCTAGGACAGTGATATGCAATTAGCGGACCTCCAGCTGTTGCAAAACTACAAGTTCCATCATGCCTCTGCCTCTGGATGTCATGCTTGTGGCTGAGTCAGAGTCTTGCTATGCCTCATGGGACCTGTAGTTCTACAACAGCTGGAGGTCCGCTAATTGCATATCCCTGGTCTAGGAAGATGATAAATGTTTGGAAGCACCTTTCCAGGACTCTTTTTCCCCTGGGGTTTCTCCCAGAGCTAAGGACTCTGAATACCAAGCCATTCACTGAAGAGCATGCCTGAAGGGAACAGAAACACTTATGACTGCAGAGGGTTGCAGAGTCGCTGGGAGGCAAGTTGCTATTTGAACTGAAATCTGAGCTGAAAGAGGGATATTTGCCCAGAGACTCAGGTATTTTTTTGGGCTACTTACAAAAGTACAAGAGTCAGATTCAGAAGCTGGCTGTCCTCTGTTCATCAACATACATTTCTGAAAGTCATTGCCATAGAACTAACAGCTTACTCTGATTTTGCATTTTGGGTATTCTGCAACCCCTAAACCCTCTCTCCAGTATAAGATCTGCAATAAATAATAAAAATACCCTATTAATTGAAACCTGATAATTGTCAGAAGTTTGTCGGTGAGCTGTTGAATCCAAATATAGGGAAGATAGCCACAAACAGGTAGGAGAAACCAATTATTTCCACTGGCTCTCTAGGGAGTTACTGTTACATTTGTAATACCAGGCAGGCAATAAACAACGAGGCAACTAAGATAACTTTAGAGATTTTGCACAAATCTATTGCATTATTGAACATAACTTGTTGAACATAAGAAGACTCTGTGCAAGGTGGGTACTGAAGTGTTTAAATATAGTTTATTCTCTATGATGAAGGAATATGCAGCCTCTAGAAGCATGAATTGAGTAAAATGGGAAAGGAATGTACCATCATCCAATATGTAAGAAATAGAGAACTAGGGAACCGATCCCCCCCAAAAAAAGAAAAATTGACTATTACGGTACTAGTTTAATTGGTATAAATTCAAGTTGTATAATGAGTAAATATAGTTTTATTAATACAGGATTGATATAGAATAAAAAATATACATGATCAAATACATATTAAAAGGCATGATGAACAATCAATATATATCACTAGCATAATGGTCCCCGAGAGGGGAAAATCACATTGGGATGATTCTTCACAGATGGCATATGTCAACTAGTTTTGCAGTCTCAGAACCGCTTCTTCAGGAGAATATCTGCAATTAGTTGACAAATAATTAACATTGAGACAAAATAAACAAATATAAATCGGATTAACAATGAAAAAACAACAAATGAAGGGGAAAGAGCGATGCTGCTTACCCGTGACCCATGCCCAACCATTTTCCCTATGAAGATGTCTCCTCCCACTGCTGCCAGGACTGCTGCCAAGGCAAACTTGATTGATCCACACTTCAGATTGCCAAAACACCCTGTTTATTCAACAGATCTAGCACCGCCTATCACAGATTCCCAAGTTTAAAAATGTTGAATAGAACACATTTCTAATCATCTCTGATCTTTCATTTGACGTTGACACCTGGATTGTGGCCCAGCCATCTGAATTTGGTTTGGGTGGTTTCAAGAAGCCTGATTATTAGGGAAAAAATTATTGTAACACACAAAATTTGGTACCAAACAAATTAAAGTTATGTAAGTCCATGTGATATAGATTAGATTTGTATGGCAGGGAAAGGTATGCAAGGCAAAGACTTTGTAGCACCTTGCCGTATCTGTTAGAGCTTGATGAATATGTCATACATAGTAAATTCACCAAGCATTTTTGAAAATGCAATAAAAGAGTATTTGTGAATTGTTTGGAAGTGTATTTCATCAGTTAGTTTTACATTTATATTTTAAAGAGAACCTAAAATGTGGAAGTTATGGCCCAAAAAGGCAAGAAGAGTGCAGAGAACTAGTCCCCACTCCACACCAGTATTACCTGTAGTTTTCCAGTAGATGATCTTTTTGACCATTACCGATTTACCATGCTTTGTTCCGCACTGCATCTTGGTTTGGAGGTAGCCATTTCGGTAGCAGTAAGTCTTCCTCATATCATGCCCTCCTGATTACCGTGAGGAGGTGACCTGATCGCACAGAATGGATGAAGCAAATGCAGGAAGATCCTTACACTGCAGAATCTACTCTAGTAAGATGAACAGTGAGCATCATAGTAGTGATATCTCCAAATCTTACTCCAGCGTCTTCAAATCATATAAAGATATGAAGGTCAAGGCACAGGAAGTGCAGTGCTAATTTTCAGGAAGAATTTAAGACATAGTGTGGATGCAGTATGTCAATATACTGATTACACTCAATTTTCACTACGAGATCTTTCCTATTACATTCTTCATACATACAATCTTCACTCTTGGGTTCAGGGCCACTTTAATTTTTTTAGTCCAACCATTTCCAGACACTAGTGAGTAAATCCAGCAGCAGGATAATGGAGGAATGCTACAGCTGCTGAGGAAGTCAAGCAAATATTTAGCAGTTTAGGTAAGACCAAACCATCTTTTTAGCTACAGGTTTTCATTTGATAAATTAAAGTGGAAGTCCACCCTAACACTTAAATTCTCCCCCCGCAATCATTAATGTGAGCAAAGTTCAGCCTTATGCCTCAAAATGAAAAATTCAGTTTTTCTACCTTTATTTTGCAGTATTCAGTGCCGTCACATGACTGCAATTCTACTTCCTTCTGAGTCTAAAAGCAGTCAGTGGGTGTGGTTACTGAAAGCTAGTGACATCACTTCCAGGGAGGGACACTGTTCCTGTGTAGCCAGTGGGCGTATACAGGATGGGAGGAGCTGATCATAGGTCCCCGCCCAGTGTTCTCTCATCAGTAAGGATGCATTGTACATCCTAATTCATGAGAAAAAGAAGAAATAAAAAAGTGTCATCCACACAGGACCCAGGGGGTGCTGGGAGGTGCAGGGCACATGAATGAAGATTAACACAGGAGACGGGAGCTGGACAGGAGGGGGGGAGACTATCAGGGTAGCTGGAAGTGCTCTGGGGTCTCAGCTCACAGTCTACAATGATCATTATGCATTAAAGGAACAGTACAGGCAACCACACTAATGCCCCGTACACACGATAGGATTTTACCATGGAAAATGTGTGATAGGACTTTGTTGTCGGAAATTCGGACCGTGTGTAGGCTCCATCACATATTTTCCATAGGAATTTCCGTCACACAAAATTTGAGTTTCTTGAATTTCTGACAACAAAATCTGTTGTCAGAAATTCCGATTGTGTGTACACAATTCTGACGCACAAAGTGCCACGCATGCTCGGAATCAAGCAGAAAAGCTGCACTGGCTATTGAACTTCATTTTTCTTGGCTCGTCGTACGTGTTGTACGTCACCGCATTCTTGACGTTCGGAATATCTGACCAACTTTGTGTGACCGTGTGTATGCAAGACAAGTTTGAGCCAACATCCGTCGGAAAAAAAAACATGGATTTTGTTGTCGGAAAATACTATCGTGTGTACAGGGCATTAGTCTACATTTTTACTAGTATGACTTGTCGTTAGGCGACTTTGGACAGGAAGTCGCCTGACAAGTCACAGCCCATTGATTTCAATGGCACCCGTTCCCATCTATGCGACTTTGAAAATCAGTGACTTTGAAAAGGTACCTGCATTACTTTGATGTGACTTTGATCCAGAGAGTGTAAAGTTGGATCAAAGCTGCACTCAAAGTTGCATCTAAATCACGCAACTTTGAGGTCGCAATAGTCCTTCCAAACTTTCAAAAATGTTGCTTTGTACCTTATTTCTTTTATATTTCTTCCGCAGCTCCCTATGCCATTTACAGCAGCTGGGCGTGTGCCACACCATGCACACAGTGCCCATCACAGTGCCACACAATGCACACAGTGCCCATCACAGTGCCACACCATGCACACAGTGCCATCACAGTGCCATGCAGAAACAACCACGAAAATCTGCAGCATGTTGCATTGTAATTTATATTACAATTTCTAACAAACATAACATACTTCCAAAGCACTCTCTCTCTCTCTCTCTCTCTCTCTCTCTCTCTCTCTCTCTCTCCAGCCAAAACAAGGCAAAGAAGATAGGAGGAGATCATGTTCTGTGAAGGATAGGAGGGATGGGGGCGGGGCTGGGCAGGTCTTGGCATGCCTGTCTAAGAACGGCCGACAACCTTTTCAGGAAGTGAAAGACAGCTTAGCAATTTCAGATAAACGGAGATAGCGTTGTCGGTGAAGAACAGGAAGAAGCTGATTGCCTGGCTTAGATAAGACTGTCTAAGCTTAACAGTGAGCTAGCCAGAAAATGAATAATATCAAAGAGAACGATATTTAAGATAATATTAATAGGAAAAATTTCATTTTTGACTGGACTTCCACTTTAATAAAGAAAACAGATCTGCAATTGGACATTACAATTTTAATTTCAAGGTAATAGTGATGTAACCAGTGTCTGTACAAAAAAGAGTTATCATTTAGAAGCGTCTTGAACATTTAAATACAATACAATAAAAGTCTGATTCCAATTAAGCACAATTCATTTTTTTTTCTTTTAAAACTGAACTAAAAACAGATATAAAGGAAACAAATTAATGCAGCCCTGTATTCATTAATACATTATTAAATATATTTTATAAAAATAAGCAGTGCAAGTTTCTGAATTTGACTTGGTTTCAGCATCTGTACAGCGGAGTTCAGACTGTGGAAAGTAGAAAGAGTGCAAGGACCCAATCAGCTGTGCTGCAATGCAAGGAGCATGAGAAGCTGATTAGTGTGCTGCTTCTCCTTTTGCTGTCCATTTATAGGCTGAGGAAAGGACAAGACCTGTTATTGAACTGCATCAGTGAAAAATCAGGCCTCCTGCCCTGGCAGTCTGCTGCCCTGCCTCCAGGAAATTTCAGGAATAGATGGACAAAAATACAAATTCTTTGGCAGGTAAAAGAGATTCCTTATATGTATTTCAATTGTGTATTTTGCCATTTCCCTGGAGTTCAGCATTATATTTTCTGTTACAGGAAGTCCCCGAGTTACGAACACAATAGGGACTATAGGTTTGTTCATAAGTTGAAGTTGTTCGTAAGTCACAACACTGCATTTGTAAGTGTTACTTCCGGTCGGAACACTGCATTCGTAAGTGTAACTTCTGCCTGTGCATGGATGTGGGATGTTCCGGGCGCTTGTTATGTTATCTGGGGCTCTTCTGGCCATGCAGTACATGTAGTACTGCAGTATGGGATGTGTCCGGAGGTATCCAGGACCAGCGGGGAGCACAAGTGGCCAGCATTTGAGGCCGTTTGTAAGTAGGAGTCGTTCGTAACTCGGGGACTGCCTGTATCTTAAAAGGGTTGGAAACCCTCGTGTTTTTTCATCTTAATGCATCCTATGCATTAGGGTGAAAAAACGCCTGGCAGTCACCGGCCCCCCAGCCCCCCCCCCCCCGTTATACTTACCTGAGCCCCTTCATCTCTTCGTCGGGGACGCGCTGAACCTCTCTCCATGGGGTCCAGGCTCTTGATTGGATAGATTGATAGCAGCGCAGCCATTGGCTCCTGCTGCTGTCAATCAAATCCAATGACGCGGGAGTCGGGGGTGGGGCTGATTATGGCATTCGTGTCTGTAGAGGCAAATGCTGGACTCAGGAGCGAGACCGCAAGGTAACCCCCTCGGGAGAGCGCTTCTCCTAGGGCAGTGGTTCTCAACCTTTCTAGCACCATGACCCCTTGATAAAATTTCCCACGTTGTGGGGACACCCAACAGTAAAATTATTTTTGTAGCGTGGGTTATCAGCACTCAAGGCAAGACAAGTAATTTGCGCCCCTAACCCACTGACATTTATCGCTTCCTGAGTCCCTTCCACTTGTACAGTATTAAAACCCCTTATAATACATTTTAGGATGTACCACTCTTTCTCTTTTTCTTTCCCTTTAATCTCTCTCTCTATCCTAATTTCTTGTTTTTTCTTACCATCCCTCTCTCTAGCTGTCTTTCTTGTTCTTTCTCTTATTCTTTCTCTCCATTTTTTTTGGTTCCTCCCCCTCTTTTCCTCTCCCTTCCATGTATTCTCTATTTTTATTCCTTCTCTTACTCCTTGGTGGGGGGAATGGGATGAGTGGCAGTGCTGGCGGGAGTTCTGATCAGCCAACTTAGGTGCTCTTTATTGAGGTCATCTGCTGATCTGAGAACTGTAGTGGGGACGTTTAATGGCAACTATAATCACAGGTAGTTTTACTCACTGTGTCTCGGGTTTCACTGTGTCTCCGACTTTGTGGTTTCTCATAGTAGTGACACCTATGCCGAAATCAGGAGATAGGGTCTCCCCCAGCCCTTCTCACTTCACATTCCACACCAGTCAGCTGACCTCTAATCTCTGCCCCCACAGCTATGCCGTAAACAGAATGGGTGGCTGCAAAGAGGCTGAGTGGGCAGCCGAAGGCTCCAGGTACAGCCCTGCTGGGCGGCCAAAAGCTCCAGGAATAGCCCTGCAGGGAGGCAGCAAAAAAGGGTGGGAGAGCAGTGCGGGCTTCAGGAACAGCCCAGAATTCGGTGACCCCTGGCAAATCATCATTCGACCCCGGAGGGGGTCCCGACCCCCAGGTTGAGAACCACTGTCCTAGGGGGTTATCTGATGGAGGGAGGAACCACGAGAGACGCCAGGGGACCCCAGAAGAGGATGTTCGGGACCACTCTGTGCAAAACTGGCTGCACAGTGGAGTTAAGTATGATATGTTTGTTATTTAAAAAAAAATCAGAAAAGGATCCTTTACAATAACTTTAAGTATTTTCACTATCAGACTTTACAACTGCTTACATTACAAATAAGAAGATAGTGGGAAAATATCTCTCCCTTATTTCAAAGTTCATTCTATATATGTATACGTTTGCAATGTTTCCATAACTAAGCAATGTTTAAAGAACAATCTAGAAATAAGTCACCATATAAACAGTTATATTATTTACATATAAATACATTTCAGAATGATAATATTTGTAAGATATTTACTCGGCATGGGAGGTGATATTAGCTCAGAATTATTTCCACAGTCGCTTGTAATAAAATTCCAAATTCCTTTGTTTCAGATTACATTTCTGTTGTATTATATTAGTTACAGCCCTACTGTGGGCACAACAAAATACCCTTGCAATGGAAGGTGAGCACAAGGCTTATGAATCTGGTTAGTTATTACACTTGGGGTCCATTACATCCTGGGCCCTGTTTCTTTTCCCTTTCCTTACTTATTAAAGCAGTGGTAAAGTCTGTTGTGTGATTTTTACCTACAGGTAAACCTATAATAAAGTAAATGAAAATAAAAATAAAAACCCGGGGGGGGGGGGGGGGGACTTTGAGTCCTTCCATAGGGAAAACAGAAATTCCTAATGTATTGTTCCCAATGGCGGTCAGGTCACGGCTCACCAATGTGGTGGGGTTCCTCAACAACTGGACAGTATATCCTGGAAACAACAGGTAGTCATAGAGAGACCACTCAAAAAGTAGTTGTGAAAGAGAACCAGCCATGGTGTTTACTAATTAGAAAAAACTTTATTGAGATATGAATCATAGCAAACAAACGGCCAGTTGGCCACGCACCCTCCAAACACCAATTTAAAAATATGGTGGACAACATTGAAACTCTAATAAAAACATGCACAACAGGGCCCTGAGTTATACAAATGCATACCAATAGCAGTGTTGCCAACCGCCGTAGATTTACGGGCAGCCCGTAAATTTAACCCCTTTTTCAGGGCGCCCGTGAATGCCCATTACGGGCACCGGTGCCCATAAAAATGATGGCCGCGAGCCGGCCACACAACTGCGCATGCGCCGTTCCGAAGCCGGCCGGGCTTGGGAAAGCTTGTACGCGCTCGGCAGGGCGGCGAATGCGCAGTAACATAATAGCGCTGCCCGGCGCCATTTTTGAATCGATCAAGCAGGGCGGCAAGCTGACAGCTGAGCCAGGCGACGAGGTGACTCTGTCCTGTCATGCAGTGCATGACTTGGCTGGCTGCACACACAGGCGCCAGGCGGAGGTACGGAGAGTGAAGCTGTGGGGGGGATCTTCATAGTAAAAGGAGGACATTACTGGGACTGGAGGCGGGAGAAGTAATATGATGGTGAATAGAGCACATCAGTCTCTGTCCCTGGGTCCTGGCTGCATGGCATATGCAGGGGACAGAGACTGATGTGCTCTATTCACCATCATATTACTTCTGCAGTCCACATCAGATTCATCAGTGTGCTGTGTCCTCCTCCTGTGCCCCTTTCACCTCTCCACAGGTCAGGGCAGAGGTGAAAGGGGTACAGGAGGAGGACACAGCACACTGATGAATCTGATGTGGACTGGAGAAGTAATATGATGGTGGACAGGGGAGGAGGCTGCTGTGAGGATGTATCATGTCCGCAGTCTTTGTCCACCTCCTGTATCGTGTCCGCAGTCTCTGTCCACCTCTTGTAGTATGCCCGCAGCCCCTGTCCACCTCTTGTAGTATGTCCGCAGCCTCTGTCCACCTCTTGTAGTATGTCCGCAGCCTCTGTCCACCTCTTGTAGTATGTCCGCAGCCTCTGTCCACCTCTTGTAGTATGTCCGCAGCCTCTGTCCACCTCTTGTAGTATGCCCGCAGCCTCTGTTCACCTCTTGTAGTATGCCCGCAGCCTCTGTCCACCTCTTGTAGTATGTCTGCAGCCTCTGTCCACTTCTTGTAGTATGTCCGCAGCCTCTGTCCACCTCTTGTAGTATGTCTGCAGCCTCTGTCCACCTCTTGTAGTATGTCCGCAGCCTCTGTCCACCTCCTGTAGTATGCCGCAGCCTCTGTCCACCTCCTGTAGTATGCCCGCAGCCTCTGTCCACCTCTTGCAGCATGTCCGCAGCCTCTGTCCTTCTCCTGTAGTATGTCCGCAGTCTCTGACCATCTCTTGTCTCTTATCATGTCTGCAGTCTCTGAGGGGATCCTAGAGAGGATTCAAAAGTGGGAGCACTGCCGGGATGGGGGTTAAGGGAAGAGACAGACACATGTGGACTGTGGAGAGGAGACTATAGAATAGCCACCAAGCTGGAGCCATCTGACTGAGCCCTGCTGGGTGCACCTGAGAGGAGGTCAGTGACAGCGCCGCCAGGCCAGTCTGGGGTGGGGTCACTGATGTAAGGCAGGAGTGAATACAATAATGTAAGGGGGCACTGATATAAAGGTTCCCCCTATATTAGTAAATCCCCCCTTACCTTAGTGTATTCACTCTGCGGAAGGTGGTCTTTGGTCACCATCCTGCAGACTCTGATGTAAGGGAGAACTCTCTGCTGGCCGGGTTATAGTAACCTGACCTTCATGTAAATTGAGAAATATGTTTTTTGACTTTTGTTTAACTTAAACACATTGCTAATAGCACTAGCTATGTGTTTATAGTTCAAATATTATATATTTGCAATGTTTAGCACTAAAAACAGTAATTTTAGGTACTTTTTTGCAGTGCCAGTAAAAAATGTGGATCTGCCAGTAAATTCCATGGTTTTTGGTTTTTGCCAGTAAAAAATTGGCACCGTTTGTAAATTTTGACGTTCTGCCAGTAAATTTCACTTGGGGGGGTTGGCAACACTGACCAATAGTAGCCCATTCAGCAATTTGGAGCAAAAGGTAAGACAGGGCTGATTCATGTGGACAGGTCAGTGCCTATGCATCCAAACCGGATTTAGATGGTATCACTGATACTTAGATTAGGATCAAGGAAGTCCTATAGATCCACCTGAGCGTGAGTAGCCGGGAGGCAAAGTAGCACTGGCTAAATTGGCACACAGTGGAGGGCTAGATTGATGTAGTATTGGGCCAGCAAAGCACTCCTCTTCTTAAGCCAGGAGGCTACATTCATTCTGCTCACTAACTAATTAGGCAGTCTAGCTCAACTACATTGCAAGATGAACAGCCATCAACAGTAAAGTTCACACTTTGATAGTATAACAGACAATCGTCATCCCTGTGCACATTACAGCAAAACATTGCAGCAGTGCAATGTCTGGTTATTGATTCCTCTAGGTACATATATACCCCTGATAGTGCAAAATGTTGCTGAATGGTCAACATATATATTACAAAGTCCTGTAATCAAAACTCTAGGAGTGAGCCACGGCACTTAGCAAAGCCCAGTACTCATACTGTGGCTTGTAATTGAACAGAATTGCCTGCAGCTGACTTGATAGCCACAGCCTCTCTCCACTGGGTCCAGGCTCTTGATTGGATAGAGTGATAGCAGCACAGCCATTGGCTCCCACTGCTGTCAATCAAATCCAAAGACACAGGAGTCGGGGGCAGGGCCGAGTATGGCATTCATGTCTGTAGAGGCAAATGCTGGACTCAGGAGCGTGCCCACAAGGTAACCCCCTCGGGAGAGTGCTTCTCCAAGGGGGTTATCTGATGCGGGGAGAAACCGCGAGAGACGCCAGGGGACCCCAGAAGAGGATGTTCGGGACCGTTCGGTGCAAAATGGTCAGCACAGTGGAGGTAAGTATGATATGTTTGTTATTTAAAAAAAAAAACGATCCTTTACAATCACTTAAAGTATTTTTACAATCAGACTTTACAACTATTTACATATAAGAAGATAGTGGTAAAATATCTCCTCCTTATTCCAAAGTTCATTCTATGTATGTATACGTTTGCAATGTTTCCATAACTAAGCAATGTTTAAAGAACAATCTAGAAATAATTAACCATATAAACAGTTATATTATTTACATATAAATACATTTCAGAATGATAATATTTGTAAGATATTTACTCGGCATGGGAGGTGATGTTAGCTCAGAATTATTTCCACAGGCACTTGTAATAAAATTCCAAATTCCTTTGTTTCAGATTACATTTCTGTTGTATTATATTAGTTACAGCCCTACTGTGGGCACAACAAAATACCCTTGCAGTGAGGCTAATGAATCTGGTTAGTTATTACACTTGGGGCCCTTTATTTCCTGGGCCCCGTTATAGCAACACCATGTGCATCCTTTGTGTTTATGCTAGTGCTCTACAAAAGTGTATTTATCCCCCTGTGTCCTATGTACCCAATGAGTAACTCGGTTGGATGCATGGATGTGCTTCCAACCATAACTGTTTTGTGATTCACCATATTAAATCATATATAAAACAGATATTATTTTTGAGTTTTGTAAACGATAATAGGTTATTTAAATAACACACAATAAATGTAATGAATGGTAATAAATGTACCTACAGTATATCGAGGGGTACTTGAGTTTAGATGAACAACACCAAGGTATACTTAGCAAACACTAGCTTTGATAAATTAGTACTTGTTTAAACATGGGTCCAAAAATGTTTTGATGCCTGGGAATCTTTCATTCAAACCTTGCCTACTGATTACCAACAATCCATACTACAATGTTTCCAATACACTCAATTGTATCAAACCAAAACTAAAAATTGTCGATTGACCCTCTCTAACTTGCACCTAAATTACACTTTGTATCCTAATGCCATGGTCTTTCCTCCTTCCTCCAATTGCTAGTTAATAGACTGAAAGCCATTCATCCAAATATTGATTAATGCTTATCTTTAGACCCAGTACCACCAATCCACCCTTTAACTATACTACAAAAAAATTAGTACTTTGTTTAGAAAGTGCTAAACATTCAACAATGGTCATTTTCTCACATTATCCCATCCCCTCCATAAATGCCTACTCATTGGCCCAGTTTCTTTTCCCTTTCCTTACTTATTAAAGCAGTGGTAAAGTCTGTTGTGTGATTTTTACCTACATTTACCCAATGTGGTGGGGTACCTCAACAACTGGACAGTATATCCTGGAAACAACAGGTAGTCATAGAGAGACCACTCAAAAAGTAGTTGTGAAAGAGAACCAGCCATGGTGTTTACTAATTAGAAAAAACTTTATTAAGATGAGGCGCCCTACTCCCGTAGGAGTGGCTAAAAGTTTGTTCTAGCCTGAAGTGCTTTCCATCACCCCTTTCCCTCAACCAAATAGAACACGCAGACAGTCATTGAAAAGTAAACTATGTACATCTTTATTGAGGTTTCCATGTGAAATGCTGCACTGCACTGGAAAGTCACTCTGAATAACTTCCAGTGTTTTTGAGTAATGAGAACCACAACTTTAAATCCAGAATAGACGAAACCCCCGTTAGTGAAGCTTCTATCTGGCATGAATTCTCATATGGCAATGCATCTTTCCTTCCTCCTGTTAGCCACCACTTCCTGACTGTACAGTCCGTCTGATTATAACTCCATGAACGATACTCTGAATAACGTTTAGGAGATGACTTTCGGATTCCTCCAGGGTATTAGTTCTCTAAGGCCCGGCTCTGTTCTTCTGAACCCGCACACTAATCCCTACAAAGTCTCTCAGAAGTTCTGTTCCCCTGGGTTACACTCACATGTTGCCGGGTTATCATCCATGTCGTGCACAGAAGATCCTCTCCCAGTCCTGGTGTGTCAGTAAAAGCAACTGTTAAGAAGAATGTCCTGCGGTCTCTCTTCCATCTGCATCACTTGCTTCAAAGCATGCTTCCCCTCCCCCGCAGGGGAGAGCTCCAAAGCTGTACCCGAACTACATCCTTCCTCCTGGGTCTCCAAATTCCCATAGATCAGACTCCCAGGAAGCATGTGACCAAGCCTTATATAGAAGTCCCGCCTCTGCCCAAGTAAATGAACGATTGGTCCAGAGGGGTCTTCCAGAACGGCCTGTCACTCTAAACTTGTATTCCTCTTATCTTCTGAGCCAAACCCTAGAAAATAGAGGAAACTGTCCAAGCAGAGTGCAGAGGGGTCACACCCTCCTCTACTCTAGTAAACTTCCTATGACAATCTAACCTACCAGTTTGCACCGCAGGTTGAAATACTGGCATTTTTAACCTACTTGCACACCTAACTTCCTATTATAGCACTCACCTAAACAGGTGGGCGCTACAAAGATATGAATCATAGCAAACAAACGGCCAGTTGGCCACGCACCCTCCAAACACCAATTTAAAAACATGGTGAACAATGTTGAAACTCTAATAAAAACACGCACAACAGGGCCCTGAGTTATACAAATGCATACCAATAGTATCCCATTCAGCAATTTGGAGCAAAAGGTAAGACAGGGCTGATTCATGCGGACAGGTCAGTGCCTATGCATCCAAACCGGATTTAGATGGTATCACTGATACTTAGATTAGGATCAAGGAAGTCCTATAGATACACCTGAGCGTGAGTATGTAGCCGGGAGGTAAAGTAGCACTGGCTAAATTGGCACACCGTGGAGGGCTAGATTGATGTAGTATTGGGCCAGCAAAGCACTCCTCTTCGTAAGCCAGGAGGCTACATTTATTCTGCTCACTAACTAATTAGGCAGTCTAGCTCAACTACATTGCAAGATGAACAGCCATCAACAGTAAAGTTCACACTTTGATAGTATAACAGACAATCGCCATCCCTGTGCACATTACAGCAAAACCTTGCAGCAGTGCAATGTCCGGGTATTGATTCCTCTAGGTACATATATACCCCTGATAGTGCAAAATGTTGCTGAATGGTCAACATATATATTACAAAGTCCTGTAATCAAAACTCTAGGAGTGAGCCACGGCACTTAGCAAAGCCCAGTACTCATACTGCGGCTTGTAATTGAACAGAATTGCCTGCAGCTGACTTGATAGCCACAGCGCGCACCATTTAGGAGATATTCACACTGCATGCCGCTGGTGATGTCACCGGCACATGCGCTCTGAAGGTCCGGCTCTATGCCGGAGCCGAGGGCTCCCATGAGCATTTGCGGAGTGATGTCATTGTGGCTCTGGCCTCTCAAACAACCAGAACCCCCGGAAGGAAGACTGGGTTAAGATGGTAGCCTCTTCAGCGGTGACAGCGTGCTGTTGGAGAAACGTTTTTTTTTTTTTTTTTACTGCCGCGGTTTACAACCGCTTTAACTACACTACATTCTGGTCAACACATCTCCCATCCAAATCACTTTTATGAGGGCCTTCAAAAACTCATCAACAGCATTTATGCATTGACATCAACGACATCACATCTCATAAAAAAAAGGTACATTCCCGTTCCAGTTATTTATTTGGTACAGCATTCTTTTCATAATGTTCACCAAAGTTTCCAGCATACATTTTAACACAGAAAGGTCACTCTGGTAATAACGTATAATTGAAGAAACTACAGCGTGCCGCAAATTCCTTCTCAGAAGGCAACATCAGCAACAATACATGTGGATGGAAAATGCATGAAAGCCTACGGTACAAGACGAAGAACCACAAAAATATTTTGCAGCTCAGCTTGAGACCATCTCTTTCTCTGCAGGTTATTGATGGGGCCATATAAAGCAGACAGCATGCTTCCCACAATACAGAGATCTAGTGTACATTTTCAGGGTAATAATCACAAAACATGGTTGTGATCGGACTGGTTATATTCCCCTAAAACTTGGCTGGAAATTCAAAGTGTGGTCATTTTCAATAAGCAACAGCAGGATCTGTACTTACATCTTTGCATTTTTCATGTGCTGGAGTTGCACTGGGTGGTGTGAGTCATTTTATATGCATTCACCACATGGCTGGTGTGCTTTGCGAAAATCTATACAAAAGGTGCAATGAGCAGGATTTTTAGAGATGTGACTTTGTCTTTAATAGGGGGCTGTTTTTAATTAAAGTGTTAAACCCACAACAGTAAAATCAGTGTGTATATGCAGTAAAGCATGCCTGTTATACAGTGTGGAACCTAAGGGGGTAATCCTCTGCATTGTGTTAAAAAGCTGTTTGATCCTGTCTTCTCTGATCCTCCCCTTCTTCCACAATCCCCAAATAATCTCCTGATAGAACCTTGGGGGCAAGCTGCACATGCTCAGTTTAGTGTGTATTGCTAGAGAGTTTTTTTTTTTCTTGGGAAACTGCATGTGTTTAGCACAGGGCCAATCAGCACTGTCCAAACAGTGGGTCAGGGATCCTGCAGCCTCATAGGACAATCAGAGGAGAATGAAAACTCCTCCTACATGCTTTACCAGTGCTCTGCTGGGCACTTATAGAAGTCACAAACTGCTCTAACGGCTGATGAGAAAAGGTATTTAGCAGTTTATTTTTACTAAAATAACTGCATTTCCATGTTCTGTGTACTGTGGGAGACCAGATATAGTGAATGCAGGCTCCTGAGTTTAGTAACACTTTAACATTCTGTAATTTTTTTTTTTACACACATAACAGATACATCTCAAATGAGAAGTAGTAAGGCCTAAATTAGACTTGCAGCCAGGGGATTGTAAAGACAGGAGGTCGAGTTGCGTTTTTACCACCCATGACTTTCTCTCTAATCTAACACCACGGCCAGAAGCGGTTGTACACATGCCACGACCATGACACTTTGCTTTGTAGCCATGACAAAAATTATACCTCGCCACATTTGATGAGCAGAACCTCTGTGTCTCATTCAAATGAATGGGGCCACAGTGCAATAGCCCTGCACCCACATTCAATGCATGCTGTTGCTCTGTGCTCCTCTGATTGTTACTGGGTTAAAACAGGTGACATAACACCTCCCAACCGCCTGTCAAACACCCTCTGAAAAGCCATCCAGCATGGATCGCTCTACTGAGGGCAACACAAGTGTAAATGAGCCCCAAGTGAAATGGTAAGGCTAACCAAGAAAGGGCACTGGCTTCTTCTGTAGATTTGCGGGATCACAACATGCTAGTTATACTCATTGTGGAACCTAAGTGGTTAATCCTCTGCATTGTGTTAAAAAAGGCTGTTTTATCCTATCTTCTCTGTTCCTTCCCTTCTTTTACAGTCCCCAATCCATCTTCTGATAGAACAGAGCCCTAGGAGGCACTCTGCACATGCTTGGTTTGGTGTGTATTGCTAGAGAGTTTTTGTTTTCCTCGGAGGGTGCATGTGATAAACATAGGACCAATCAGCACTGTCCGGACAGAAGGTCAGGGGTCATGCAGCCTCGTAGGACAGTCAGAGTAGAATAAAAACTCCTCCTACAAGCTTTAACTAGTGCTCGGCCAGACTCTGGTAGTAGTTACAAGACTGCTATATAATGCTGATGAGAAAAGGTATTTAGCAGTTTATATTTACTAAAATAATTCCATTTCCCTGTTTCTCTTTGTACTGTGGGAGTATAGTCAGTGTTTATCTGGTGCTCCAAATCGAGTAATCCTTAGGGGTATAGTCTGTGGCTGTAATAGCTGGATTCCAGCCCTGCCTTGGTCCAATCAGACGCCGGTGACATCACTTCCTGTTCCACAGTCCATGCTGGTCAGTGTGGAGCTTCCTGGTTCCAGAAACACTGTGATCCATTCCAGCCAGCTGCCCATTCCTTTCCAGCTATCCGGAACAGTGGTGGGACCGTGTGGAATGCCAGGACTGCACTTTACTTTGAGGAACATGCATCTTCTATCATCTTGTGTTTTTAATCTTATCCTATTAAAGTCATCATTTTAATACTACACTCAGGTCGGCGCCTCCCCCTCCCTGTTTTTTCCTTTGTACTGTGGGAGACCAGATATAGTGAATGCTGGGCCCTTGGTTTAGTACCACTTTAACTATAAGAATCTGAGCTTATTCTGCCCACATAATTGAAGCCTAGATGATTGAAAATCTGGGATCTGCTTTAGGCAGTTCATTAAGACTAGGAGCTTGAGGAGTAGAGATTGTAAGAGCCTCTCACTTCAATGTATATAGGAGATATAGCATAGCTGTATGACTTTATATAAAATTATGAAAAAATAATAAAGTGGATCTCTAGCCAAATTGGACCTGTCAGATCCCAGCTGGGCTGATTTACCCTGACTCCCTGGGTGGTCACCAGTCAGCATAATCTTTCCAACCAGGTCACAGACAGCAATAAAAGCAACTTTGTTAGTAGAAGGAGAAAGTTAGAACATTCGTTAGATTTGGATTGATGTGTGTGTCTCTGTTTGGAAGATTATCCTCACTTCCTATGTGAACAGTAAGACATGAAAGAGGTTCCAGCCTCCCTACCAACACCATCACCTGCACCCACTGTGCAGGACTAAAAAAAAAAAGGCTTTGGCCATATATTCACTTTACAGCAAACATTTTACTATAAGGCATGAAAACATATACACTGCTGCCACCAGGGAATATGGACATAATCCACTTTGCTGCACTACGGAGCCACAGCTTTACACATCTGAGGAAGCACATCTTTAATAAGGTAAAGAAGGTCAACATGGCGGTTCCAAGCATCGGAGGGTTTCTTGAAGATCAAACAGCCTACATCTGTGTGTAGCGGTACCCCCGTAGGGGCTACTGATTTGTTCACATACATTTGCCAATCACCTCGCTCCCGATCTCCCATCACCAAGCAAACGACTCCAAACAGTCAATGTGTAAGTTTTATTACTCTTTATTCATGGGGATAGTCTGGGGTTATTCATAGGTGGATATGAGATTTTCCGCCAGATCCCACTCACCAAGGGTGTCATCCATAGCTGTAGCTTTTGTTAATGGACTTCCCTTGTACAGAACTCCCAAGTTGAACAGAAAGTCATTACTCTGAATAATTCCCTCTGTTTGACTGTTAGAATTTCTTTGGAGTATCCCTGCCAAGTCACAGGCCTTTACCGCCTATTTCCATGACCCGCATGCTAACGCTCCACAGTCCTTGGAAGTTACTGTTCTTATGGTTCTTGCACTTGTGTCTCTAAATTACACTGACCTGTTTTCCCTCCATAGACAGTCTGTTTTCCTGGTCACAGAAAGTCTATACTCCAGTCTACTACTTCTATTTCACTCCTGCTTCCTCCACGTTCGTCCGGCACATCCCCACGTGGGAATGCCCGGCACTATCCCCAGCGCTACATGCTAGCTCCGCTGCACTCCAGGCGTCCACCCCAGAGTCTCCTGGAAAGCATTACTCACGGCTCTCCCACTTCAGGACTCCAGGCCCTCCGCCTCTCGAAACTCCTTCTCTCTCCCGGGCCCCAGGCCCCCTCTCACCTCTCGCTCTCTCGGGCCCCAGGCCCTCTCCCCTCTCGCTCTCATGGGCCCCAGGCCCTCTCCCTCCATGAGCATGTGACCCCCCTTATATGAGAGACCTCCTCTCGCCCAAACAAATTAATGATTGGTCAGGACTCTCACATGAGCTTCCTGCCACTCATGTGTAAGCCCATCCTCTCCTTCTGGAACAATTCACAGTCAGGCAAAGGAGGTACCTCTGAGTCCAAGTGTAGGTGGCCACACCCCTCACTACTCTGACACTCCCAACTGTCATGGTTATGCAGTAATCTTTCTCTGTCAGCTTACCTGCTCCTCATGTGTTCAGACTAAGAGGCCAGCCCCTTACACCTGGCTGGTTTTATAACCTCTGCTCTAAGCATGGCCCCACCCCTATATTAACCTGTTCACTGCAAGCCAGCAGTGCTGATCAACCATTGTGTGTTAGCTTTCGTGTGTACTTGTTGTGTTTCCTACGTCTGATTTCAGTTACCGACTTTGGCCTGTTCTCAACTATTCCTGTCTGCTCGTGACCCTGACCTTTGGTGTGTCCCCAACTATCCCTGTTTGCTTGTGACCCTGAACCTTGGCGTGAACTCTGTTGTCCTTGTCTGCTTGTGGCCCCGACCTTGGCTTATTCCCTTACTATCCCTATCCTCCTGTGGCTTACTGTGGGTGTGAGCTGAGGGACCCTGGGGGTCGCGACCTGGAGCCAGTTGCAGCCCAGTCCATCCTCACCACTAGAGGCTCTGGTGAACACCTGCTGGCTTTTAGACTCTGCGCCCCAGGGAATCTTATGCTCTAACCCCGGTGGGATCCGTGCTGGTGTTCCAGCGGCCCTGCCTCCCTACCTCCCATCCGCAGCAGTCAGCCGTAGGGTCCACTACTTGCGGTGCACTCCTGATCCCAACGGTGTGCATCTGTCACCTAGCCTCAAGGTGACCTGACAGTTTGATCAGCCATGGACCCGGCTGATGTGCCGCTAACCGCAGATGATCCGTTGCAGGGCTTAGTTCGCAGGCTTGAGACCCAGGAATCGCATCAGACCCAAGTGATGCGATTGCTTCAGGATTTGGCATCCCGTTTTGAACAGGTTCAGGCCTCATTAGGACCGCTATCTGCTGCTGCACCTATCGCACCAGTCGCAGCCACACATTCATTACAACTGCCAGGTCCGGGCCGTTTCTCTGGGGACAGTATGCTCTTCAGTTCCGTATCCTCACAGCTGAATTGAGCTGGAATAATGAGGCCCTAGTTGCAACCTTTTTACATGGCCTTTCAGATAGAGTGAAGGATGAATTAGCAGAAAGATCCCCTCCTGCTGATCTGGACGTGCCATCACCTTGTGTAACCAGATCGATATTCGCTTTCAGGAGAGGGCCCTGGAAAAAAGACGCCAGCACTCCCCGTTCCTTAGGCAGCCTAAGCTCCCAGTCCCTTCTCTTCGATCCGAGGAGTACCCCCTGCCCGCTGAGGAACCTATGTAGCTGGGCTGGACCAAGTTGTCTCCTGAAGAATGCGCTAGGCGCAGAACTCTGGGTCTATGCCTCTATTGTGGGGCCAAAGGTCATTTTCGCGACACTTGTTCTCTTCATCTGGAAAAAACGATCGGGGCTAATACATCTGGAAGGTGGAGTATTAGACCCTGAAGTATCACCTTCACCTTCTCGTCTTCTTCTTTCTGTGTTCCTTCATGTCGGCGCTTCCTCTCGTTCGGTCTCAGCACATCTGGATTCCGGAGCCACTGGCAATTTCATGGATTGGGAAACTGCATCTTCCATGAGACTTACCCTTTTGCCCCTTTCAACGCCATTGGTGGTCTTGGCGATTGATGGCACTGTTCTCCCAGGGTGTCCTATCCGCTTCCAGACCCTCCCTGTTAAGATGTCGGTAGGGACACTCCACCAGGAGTGGATATCCTTCCTTTTCTTACCTAAGGCTTCATCCCCTATCATATTAGGTCTTCCATGGTTACGGTTCCATTCTCCACACATTGACTGGACTGCTGGACGGATCCTGGCTTGGGGTTCCTCCTGTTCCTCTTCCTGCCTACTCAAGGTTACCCCAAAAGAGAAACTTCCTGTTTCCACCATCCCATTATCTTCTGCTCTTCCCGCTGCATATAACGATTTCTGGAATGCCTCCTGCAATAGTCGGGCTGAGGCACTCTCTGGGTCATGTGGCACTCTGGATGAGGAGCCCACCTGTAACCTTGAGCCGATCATTCATTCCAGTCTGCATGGTCATTTACCTTTACCTGTTCCTGGACCCCCTTGGACGCATACCCAGGTTGACTCGTCTACCAGTTCCACAGTCGCTATGCCCTGTGATGCGATTCTGGTGGTCGCTGCACCTGGCAATGCTGTTCAGTCGGCCTCTGCACCAGTTAAGCCTATGCCCAGTGAAGCTATCCAGCTTGACTTCTGTGACACATCACTTTCTAACCAACCTGGTCTCAGGGATCCACTGGCTTCTGCCCAGTCTGATGATCCTGGGCTGGATGTCCAGCTCATTTTTAAGGGTCTGGGGGACCCTGCTCAGATTCCTGATGGTCTTCTTATGCCTTTACCCATTCCTAAGAAGCCTTTAGCCCTCAATAAGTCCTCTCGTCCTCTCTCTACCTCGGTTTCGGTCTCTGAGGATAATCTTAAGTACGAGGTTAGTCAAGTTCTGGATTCCCGGCGCCGTAGAGGCATTCTTCAGTACCTCATACATTGGGAAGGGTTTGGTCCTGAGGAGTGGTCATGGATCACTGCATCTGAGATCTTTGCGCCTCGTCTTTAGAGGAGGTTTCATCTGGAGTTCCCCTTTAAGCCAGGGCCCAGGCGGGGGAGGGGGAGGCCTCATAAGAGGGGGGTACTGTCATGGTTATGCAGTAATCTTTCTCTGTCAGCTTACCTGCTCCTCATGTGTTCAGACTAAGAGGCCAGCCCCTCACACCTGGCTGGTTTTATAACCTCTCCTCTAAGCACGGCCCCACCCCAGGCCCTATCAGGGAACCCTATATTAACCTGTGCACTGCAAGCCAGCAGTGCTGATCAACCATTGTGTGTTAGCTTTCGTGTGTACTTGTTGTGTTTCCTATGTCTCATTCCAGTTACTGACTTTGGCCTGTTCTCGACTATTCCTGTCTGCTCGTGACCCTGACCTTTTGCGTGTCCCCGACTATCCCTGTTTGCCTGTGACCCTGAACCTTGGCATGAACTCTGTTGTCCTTGTCTGCTTGAGGCCCCGACCTTGGCTTATTCCCTTACTATCCCTATCCTCCTGTGGCCTACTGTGGGTGTGAGCTGAGGGACCCTGGGGGTCGCGACCTGGAGCCAGTTGCAGCCCAGTCCATCCTCACCACTAGAGGCTCTGGTGAACACCTGCTGGCTCTTAGACTCCGCGCCCCTGGGAATCTAACGCTCTAACCCCGGTGGGATCCGTGCTGGTGTTCCAGCGGCCCTGCCTTCCTTACCACCCTGACTCCCATTCGCAGCAGTCAGCCGTAGGGTCCACTACCTTGCGGTGCACTCCTGATCCCAACGGTGTGCATCTGTCACCTAGCCTCAAGGTGACCTGACACCAACCCTGAATCAAAACAACCAGGCCTGGTAAAAGACCACAGGCCTGGCTAAATTAACCTGTACTAAATTCTATGCTACTAAATTCTACACTATCACACCTACCCTAAGGTAGAGGGCGCTACATGTGGTTACACACAGAGTCACATTTGGGATACTTACAAAAAAACAAAGCATTATTAGATTATAAATCTACCTGAGGAACCAATCAAAGCTGGCAACTGACTGAATACACACTGTTTCTAAGTCTGTCATATAATTCAATTGAAAGTATTTGGAGTTTTGGGGTGCAGGGAAGGTTTAGAATCTGTTAGGATTGTATTGCTCTATGTGTCCCCATAAGAAATAATTCTATTTAAAACAGGAGGTTATAACAGGGGTCATAGTACCTGTGTAGTGTGAGTATCTGAGTGTTGTCTGAGTAGTGTGTGTGGATCGTTAGTACTTGTGTATTGTGTACTGTATACTTGAGTATTGCGAGTGCACGTAGGTCTGCGACTGTTCTGCGATTGCACGTAGGTCTGTGAGTACCTGTGTATTGTCTTGTTGTGTACCTGTGTATTGTCTTGAGTATTAGTGCCAGGAAGCTAGCTGTTAGGTAATTTGGACAGTGTAAAATCCCCAAATCCCCACTATATTTAATAGGTACGATGCCCGGCGGGTGTTGAGAGGCGACTCTTTGTACATCTTGCCGCATGTATGCTTTCCTTGATCATCCGATCGAGGGCGAATACTGCTGTGCAAAATTTAAGCACATTGTTTCCCTGGAAGCCCAGGTTCTGAATCTGGGAAAGCAACTGTCAGCACTGAGAAGTCCCCCCATACTAAAGGTGAGCCAGGAACGTACACGGCAGGTGCCGGCAGGGGCCAACACAGAGGCGGGTGGAGACAAAGAGGTGCAGGCACTAGCAAAGAGTAGATGGGTGACAGTCAGGAGGGGTAGAGGGGGAAGTGCCAGAGAGGCCGATCCAGGACTGGAGCATCCCAATAAGTACGCTCCATTGAGTGACATTGGTGAAACCAGTCAGGGACCAGCACTGCTGGAGATGAGGGACTCTCCTAGCTGCCAGGGGAAGAACTCCTCCAGTGAGAGTGGGGGGGCAGCAAAGGGAAAGGAAAGACAGATTCTGGTGGTAGGGGACTCAATTCTTAGAAGGACAGAGAGGGCAATCTGTAACCAAGACCTGAAGCGCCGAACAGTATGTTGTCTACCGGGCGCTCGGGTTCGGCACATCACGGATCTTGTGGACAGATTACTGGGAGGGGCTGGGGAAGACCCGGCTGTCATGGTGCACGTTGGCACCAATGACAAAGTCAGAGGCAGATGGAGTGTCCTAAAGAACGATTTTAGGGACTTAGGTGCTAAATTGAGGAAAAGGACCTCCAAGGTAGTGTTCTCAGGAATACTACCGGTACATCGAGCCACACCAGAAAGGCAGAGGGAGATTAGGGAAGTAAACAAGTGGCTGAAGAGCTGGTGTAGTAAGGAGGGGTTTGGGTTCCTGGAGGACTGGGCCGACTTCTCAATCGGTAACCGGTACTATAGAAGGGACGCACTGCACCTAAATGAGGAGGGTGCAGATCTGCTGGGAATGAAGATGGCCAAAAAGTTAGAGGGGTTTTTAAACTAGGCGATGGGGGGGAGGGTCCAGAGACAGTGATAGCCGGCGCGGAAGATATTCCAGAGGGTAGTATTGGGGGCATTAGTGGTAGGTTAATCAAAGCACAAAAACACAAGGTGAGTATAGTAGCAAGTCCTAGTTGCAATCTTGAAACACCCAATACGAGGACAATATGCGACCGGTCTAAACTATGTGGCATGTTCACCAATGCCAGGAGCATGGCGGACAAGATGGGTGAACTAGAGATACTGTTGTACAAGGAGGATTTGGATTTTGTGGGAATTTCAGAGACCTGGTTCAACAGCTCTCATGATTGGCTGGCAAACATTCAAGGGTATACCCTATACCGCAAGGATAGAGAGGGTAAAAAAGGGGGAGGGGTATGCCTATATATCAAGAATAATGTACAAGTGAATGTGAGAGATGACATCACTGAGGGAGCTAGTGAGGAGGTGGAATCCTTATGGGTAGAGCTCCAAAGGGATGAAGCTAAGGGGAAAATAATACTGGGAGTATGCTATAGGCCCCCTAACCTGAGGGAGGAAGTGGAGACGGATCTCCTATCACAAATTGGATTAGCAGCAAGGATGGGAAGTGTTATCATAATGGGGGATTTTAATTATCCAGACATAGACTGGGCGGAGGGAACCGCGCATTCATTTAAGGCTCGCCAGTTCCTTAATGTCTTGCAGGACAATTTTATGGGTCAGATGGTAGACGCACCAACTAGAAATAAAACATTACTGGATCTACTGATTACCAACAATACAGACCTGATCACAGATGTGGAAATACGGGGCAATTTAGGTAACAGCGATCACAGGTCAATTAGTTTAAGTATAAATCACACAAATAGGAAACATGAAGGGAACACAAAGACACTGAATTTCAAAAGAGCCAACTTCCCTAAACTACAAACCTTGCTAAAAGGCATAAATTGGGATAAAATATTAGGAACAAAGAATACGGAGGAGAGATGGGTTTGCTTTAAGAGCATATTAAATAAGGGCATTAGCCAATGTATCCCATTGGGTAATAAATTTAAAAGAGCGAACAAAAATCCTGGATGGCTTAACTCCAATGTAACAATGCATATAAAAGCAAAGGAGAAGGCCTTCAAAAAATACAAGGTTGAGGGATCATCCTCAGCATTCAGACTTTATAAAGAATGCAATAAGAAATGTAAGGGTGCAATTAGGACGGCTAAGATAGAACATGAAAGACACATAGCGGAGGAGAACAAAAAAAATCCCAAAAAATTCTTTAAGTATGTAAACAGTAAAAAAGGGAGGACAGACCATATTGGCCCCATAAAGAATGAGGAAGGACATCTGGTTACAAAGGATGGGGAGATGGCAAAGGTATTGAAATTATTCTTCTCCTCAGTATTCACGAGTGAATCGGGGGGGCTTCAGTAACCAAAACTGCAGTGTTTATCCTCATGACACAACACAGGAAGCACCTACATGGTTAACAGAGGACGGAATTAAAATTAGACTTGAGAAACTTAACATTAATAAATCACCGGGACCAGATGGCTTGCATCCGAGGGTACTTAGGGAACTCAGTCAGGTGATTGCCAGACCGTTGTTCCTAATTTTTACAGACAGTCTATTGACTGGAATGGTACCAGCTGATTGCAGAAAAGCCAATGTAGCACCAATATTTAAAAAGGGCCCAAAAAACATCCCTGGGAATTACAGACCAGTTAGCCTAACATCAATAGTATGTAAACTCTTGGAGGGGATGATAAGGGACTATATACAAGATTTTAGTAATAAGAATGATATCATTAGCAGTAATCAGCATGGATTCATGAAGAATCGTTCTTGTCAAACCAATCTATTAACCTTCTATGAGGATGTGAGTTGCCATCTAGATAAAGGAAGGCCTGTAGACGTGGTGTATCTGGATTTTGCAAAAGCATTTGACACAGTTCCCCAAAAACGTTTACTGTACAAAATAAGGTCCGTTGGCATGGACCATAGGGTGAGTACATGGATTGAAAACTGGCTACAAGGGCGTGTTCAGAGGGTGGTGATAAATGGGGAGTACTCAGAATGATCAGTGGTGGGTAGTGGGGTTCCCCAAGGTTCTGTGCTGGGACCAATCCTATTTAATTTGTTTATAAACAACCTGGAGGATGGGATAAACAGTTCAATCTCTGTATTTGCAGACGATACTAAGCTAAGCAGGGCAATAACTTCTCCGCAGGATGTGGAAACCTTGCAAAAAGACCTGAACAAATTAATGGGGTGGGCGACTACATGGCAAATGAGGTTCAATGTAGAAAAATGTAAAATAATGCATTTGGGAGGCAAAAATATGAATGCAATCTATACACTGGGGGGAGAACCTCTGGGGGAATCTAGGATGGAAAAGGACCTGGGGGTCCTAGTAGATGATAGGCTCAGCAATGGCATGCAATGCCAAGCTGCTGCTAATAAAGCAAACAGAATATTGGCATGCATTAAAAGGGGGATCAACTCCAGAGATAAAACGATAATTCTCCCGCTCTACAAGACTCTGGTCCGGCCGCACTTGGAGTATGCTGTCCAGTTCTAGGCACCAGTCCTCAGGAGGGATGTACTGGAAATGGAGCGAGTACAAAGAAGGGCAACAAAGCTAATAAAGGGTCTGGAGGATCTTAGTTATGAGGAAAGGTTGCGAGCACTGAACTTATTCTCTCTGGAGAAGAGACGCTTGAGAGGGGATATGATTTCAATTTACAAATGCTGTACTGGTGACCCCACAATAGGGATAAAACTTTTTCGCAGAAGAGAGTTTAATAAGACTCGTGGCCACTCATTACAATTAGAAGAAAAGAGGTTTAACCTTAAACTACGTAGAGGGTTCTTTACTGTAAGAGCGGCAAGGATGTGGAATTCCCTTCCACAGGCGGTGGTCTCAGCGGGGAGCATTGATAGCTTCAAGAAACTATTAGATAATCACCTGAATGACCGCAACATACAGGGATATGTAATGAAATACTGACACATAATCACACACATAGGTTGGACTTGATAGACTTGTGTCTTTTTTCAACCTCACCTACTATGTAACTCTGTAATATTCTATTCCTTCCCTGATGACACCCTGGAGTTGTGGACAGCAATATAACTGTACTGAAGAGCAGTTTATTTATTGTTTATTCCCTTTATGGCAGAGGATGTTCTGATCACATAATAAGAGGGGAAAATCTCCACAACAGGGAGACAGTAAAAACCTGGCAGATGTTCTAAACCTAAAGATGTGTGTGAGTTTCCCTTAAAGCAGATGTCCTTAAGAATGTATAATAATTTAAAATATTACTTCAGCCAGATCGATGGCTGCCTCTTCACTGATAAAGAAGGCATATAATTTAATAGTTTGGTAAGCAGCCTCTCATGTTCAGTGCCATCCCCACATCTGTTCTAGTGAGCAGAGAAAAAAAAACACTTTTAACAGGAAATTAACTTAAGCTTGGGCTGTCATAGGAGGTGGCCATTGCTGGTCTTCTTCTAAAAATATACGATGCACTCTAGCTGTATCTAATATTTGCCCTTCTGAGTAAGGCTACTTTCACACTGATGCGGACGGGCGCTGGCCCCTTTACCGTCGTTTTAGTGGTGCTATTCAGCCCTGCTAGTGGCCAAAAAAGGGTTAAAACCGCCCGCAAAAGCGCCGCTGCAGTGGCGCTTTGCAGCACTGCCCCATTGTTTTCAATGGGAAGGGACGCTTTAGGAGCGGTGAATACACCGCTCCTACATCGCTCCAAAGATGCGACTTGCAAGACTTTTTTGACCGTCCTGCAAGCGCACCGCTCCAGTGTGAAAGCCCTCTGGGCTTTCACATTGGAGTGAATTGAGCTGCTCTTTCAGCGCGCTTTGCAGGCGCTATTTTTAGCACTTTAGCGCCTGCAAAGCGCTTCAGTGTGAAAGCAGCCTAACAAACCCAGAACAAGTATGCTGAAAATGAATATCAGAAAGATGTAAAAATTCCTTATCTCTTTGTAAGGGGGTGGGGCGTGATTGTCACTTCCTCCATGTTCCTTTCCTTGTTGGGCGCCAAGCTAGGGTTACATGAGAGGCCTTCCCAGGGGCAAGTTCTTCTGGACTACACTAGGCACTTTGGATAGGGTAACTGTCTTACACATGGGGTACCTTCACTTGCACAGACAACTGAACTTTAGTTGACTCTCTTGATGTAATATACACCACCATGGTCACTGATGCATTTAGGAGGGACAATGCCCCTGTCCAGTGTATCTCCACTACCTCACTTCCAGTAACAGAATAGGGCCCACCGTGCACCTAGCGCGGGCTCCATGAGCGCATTCACTTAACTCTTTCTCTTCTGTACCTGTGCAAAGGCTGAGGACCTCTGTGGTGCTGATCTGCTCCCGTTGCTAAGGAGGATGGACCTGCTCACGTGCCAACAACAACTTCTCCTGCAAGAAGCCATCCCACCTGTCACATGTGCACGCTTATGACAGGTTGCTAGAGAGTCCTTTGTTACCCTTGGTAACCACTTGTATCTTCACACTGTATTAACGCTTACATTACCCCCAATGTACATAAATGATCCGAGCCATAGACTATGTATGCCGGTTACTTGCATTACACCTCTTGTGTAACTTCAGACCAGGCAAAGGCAAAGTTTAAAAAGCTTTACTTCAATAACGTTGCATTCAAACAAAGCCAACAGTCTTTCTCTAAACTAGTCTCTAACTCAGGCTTGTGTCTGCCCTAGCATACCTACACAGGATAGCATCCTGGTTGAGTCCATAATGGCAGTATCCATTGGCATCTTCAGGGCAGATTGCAGGTCCCAGCAATTCCTCTAGGTTGTAGAAGGATCCTGAAGCCAGATGTTTATTTGTTGGCACTCTGGTCTCGGCATATTTCAGCATATTTCAGCAGGCTAGCAGGACAGACTCCGGCAGGGATACCATGGACAAAGCAATGGGTATCCAACAGCAGCAACCAGTATAGTATACAGAACTAGTGGAGTGGACCCAAAAAAGCCTGCCAAGAAAGAGCTGGAAAACACAATTAACACTAATGCCGCGTACACACGACCAGACTTTCCGGCAGAAAAGGTCAGACGGAATCATTCCGTCGGACATTCCGATCGTGTGTGGGCTTCATCTGACTTTTTCTTTCTAAAACCTAGAAATGTTTCAAATCTTTCCAGCGGACTTAATTCCTATCGGGAAAACCATTCATCTGTATGTTAGTCCAACGGACTAAAAACGACGCAAGGGCAGCTAATGGCTACTGGCTATTGAACTTCCTTTTTCTAGTCCCTTTGTATGTCAACGCGTTCTAAACGAATGGACTTTGGTGTGATCGTGTGTAGGTAAGTCTGTTTCAGCGACCGTCAGAGTCTACTCTGATGGAAAGTCCGGTCGTGTGTACGCGGCATAACCCTCACAACTGGGGAAGCATAAAACTGCCTACATCTATACTTCCAGCTCAGGCACTTAGACAACATTGACAGCCAGGGAACTAACATCTTCAAAAAAGGGTCAGCAATGCCAGCGCACATTCTCCCCTTATGACAGTTTCAATGTAAATAAATCTTGTAATAAGAGACATTAATAGGCCTTTTCCCATTGGCTCAGAACAATGTGAAGTCACAACTTCTAATCTGTATACTTATTTCAGGTCAGTGACTCTGAAAATAGTGAAACAAGAAGCAGAAAGGCATTCGGAATTCCAGAAGGTCAACAGTGATTAGTACCATAAATCTCTTATGACAATTTTCCTTTACAGCAGAAATTCAGATAAAACTATTTTTTTTGTTTTGTTTTGAAGATGCGGGGAAGGTCTCGCAACTCTGATTAATTTTAATTGCTGCCTGTGTTTCCATTGGCCAGATTTACTCTCACTTCCTGCTGTGTCACTGGGCAGAAAGTTAAAGCAGTAATAAACCCCAAAACATATATGTAGTATATTGCAGCATACCAGGCCTTAGATGGAGTAGCTGTATTAGCTAGGCATTTTTCCATTATTTGACCCAATGATTCTGTCCATAACACTCTTCCTGCCTTAGGATATCTGAATTCTGGATGAAGTCATAGAACACACACCTTTGGTCAGTCTGGGGGAGGGTAGTTTTTGACTAGTAGATTTAGATGGACTTAACAAAGGAATTGAAGCAGAACTCCAGCTAACACTTTATAAGCAGTTACATCAAAAAGTTGTTTTTCTTTTTTGGGATAAAGGTTTTAAATCCATGAATAAAAGCTGAACATTGTAAGCACCCCTGTCAGTGTTAAATGGTTTGTCTCAGCCCTCTGACTGCTCTTTGTCTGGACAGCTTGTTAAGTTGGAAAAATAGACATACTGGAAGAAAACTAGTGCAGCCACCACCAGCCACACAATGGCTATGTACACACGATAGGATTTTCCGACAACAAAACCGTGGATTTTTTTCCGAAGGATGTTGTCTCAAGCTTGTCTTGCATACACATGGTCACACAAATGTTGTTGGCAATTCCGAAACGTCAAGAACGCGGTGACGTACAACACGTACGACGAGCCGAGAAAAATGAAGTTCAATAGCCAGTGCGGCTCTTCTGCTTGATTCCGAGCATGCGTGGAATTTTGTGCGGCGGAATTGTGTACACACTCTCAAAAGTCTTGTCAGAAAAATTGAGAACCTGCTCTCAAACATTTGTTGGCAGAAATTCCACCAACAAATGTTCTATGGAGCCTACACACTGTCGGACTTTCCGACAACAAGCTCACATCCAACATTTGTTGTCGGAAAATCCTATCGCGTGTACGGCCCATAAGTATTGGTAAACTGCAATTTAATATATTTTTGTTTTTGGGTTTAATGCCACTTTAATCTCTGGGGACCCAGACAGCAATAATTATATCTAGTAAAGAGAGGAAGCTTAGGTTCACTTATTGTTATCTGTGTCTTTGTTGGAACAGAAAATGAGACAAAATCTCTTCTGCGCAGATATAGACATATGTCATAAAAAACTAACACAGATTCTAACTTTTTTCCGCTCTATTTACAACTAAGAATAAAAGTTTCAGATGGAAAAATAACACATAGAGTACATCAAAGCCATTCACAGTACTTTAAATAGAAGCACAAAATCAACCATGTCTACAAAATCATAAAACAGAAAGCTTTTTGTGAAGGCCACATTCCTTAGTTTAGACAAAATAACTTCAAAAATAGCTAATTTTATAATTATGTCATTACTATAAATAAACAAGAACAACCAACAGTAAACACAGTAAATGCATTCATTAGGCAGACAATGGATAACTTATTAAATTAATTTTGGTCTATATGAAATAGTTAACTTATTGAGCAGAACATCAGAGGAACAGCTTAGTTTTCCCAGCACTGTGACTGCACTAAAATTAGGTTAATCGGCAGTATGAATTGTATTGTGTAATGGCTTCTGCTTTGTCAATGTCACCAACAGATCCCGGGTGTAGATAAAGGAGGAAGTATTTTGACAGAAAGGAGAAATAAAGCTAGCAGCTATGTAACCAGCTCCCGTTTTTGAAAAACTAACTTTAATCATAAGTTCAAACCCCATTTCTAATGATTCTCCAGCACAGTTTTGTTAAGTGAGTGAACTTTTTTGTGAAGATGTTACCTTTTGCCTGTGCATTACTAGTCAATAGTTGCCTTAAAGCGGTAGTAAACCTCTGGATGTTTTTTTTTTTTCACCCTGCAAGGTAATGTCATAATGTGCTAGTTTGCATCGCATACTAGCACATTATGTTAAACTTACCTTAAAACGAAGCCCTTCCAGCTCCAAACTGTCACCTCTGCAGGCGCTCCCATCTTCACCCGTCTTCCTTCCAGGTTCACAGACTCTGGCTCTGTGACTGGTCGGAGCCGCAATGACGTCACACCCGCACATGCACACGGGAGCTGCAGTTTACGGCACAGGGCTCTGAAGCGCATGCATCAGTGATGCCACTGGCTGCATGTACAGTAAATATCCCCTAAACGGTGCATGTTTAGGAGATGTTTACACTACCTATAGGTAAGCCTTATTATAGGCTTACCTATAGGTAAAAGTCAGAGATGCGAGTTTACTCTCACTTTAAAAGTGAACCTGTTCCAAAGTTATACATACTAAAAGGACAAAGAGGGGCCGCAATTCAGCTCCAGGTGATACAATAGCTATACTTAAAGCGGAGTTCCATCTGAAATTTTTTTTTAAAGAAAAGTCTACGGCTACAAATTCTGCAGCTGCAGACTTTTGAAATATGGACACTAACCTGTCCAGGGTGCCCGCAATGTCCTCACCTGAAGCCGACCCGTCCCTCGGCTCCGGCATCTTAACCACATGCCGACCAGCCGCCGCAGTTGTACTGCGGCAGCATGGCACGGCTGGGCGAAACAATGTTATGTAACGTCGCTTCGCCCTGTGGCCACTAGGGGGGCTCAAGCGATTGCTCGGGGCACACGGAGAACCCGGAACTGGGTGTGTAAACACACAGTTTCCTGTTCCCTTAGCAGGGAACTGAAAGATCGTCTGTTCATACAGAGTATGAACAGCGATCTGTTAGTTTGCCTGTACAGTCCACATCCCCCAGTTAGAACACCAACTAACTGCCCCCTAGTGTTAACCCCTTCACTGCCAGTGACATTTTTACAGTAATCAATGCATTTTTAATCGCACTGATCGCTGTAGTAATGCCAATGGTCCCAGAAATGTGTCAAAATTGTCCGGCGTGTCCGCCATAAAGTCGCAGTCACAATAAAAATTACTAGTAAAAATTACTAGTATTATTACTAGTAAAAAAAAAAAAATATTAATAAAAATGCCATAAAACTATCCCCTATTTTGTTGACGCTATAACTTTTGCGCAAACCAATCAATATACGCTTATTGCGATTTTTTTTTTTACCAAAAATATGTAGAAGAATACGTATCGGCCTAAACTGAGGAAAAAATAAGTTTTTTTATATATTTTTGGGGGATATTTATTATAGCAAAAAGTAAAAAATAATGCGTTTTTTTCAAAATTGTCGCTCTTTTTTTGTTTATCGTGCAAAGAATAAAAACCGCAGAGGTGATCAAATACCACCAAAAGAAAGCTCTATTTGTGGGAAAAAAAGGACGTCAATTTTGTTTGGGAGCCACGTCGCACGACCGCGCAATTGTCAGTTAAAGCGACGCAGTTCCGAATCGCAAAAAAACGCTCTGGTCTTTGGGCAGCCAAATGGTCCGGGCTGAAGAGGTTAAGTAAGGGAGTCAGGAAGTGAAGCCTTGCGGCTTCACAGCCTGGTTCCCTACTGCGCATGCGCGAGTCGCCCTGCTCGTTCTGAGTGGTCCCTGCTGTCTTCTGGGACCTGTGTGTCTCCCAGAAAACAGTGGGGGGACAGAGGAGGGGCTGGACATGGCGTAGATCGCCGCGGATACTGCGGCCATCTTTCAGCAGAATTGGGAGCAAATAAATGTATTAGACATGTATCTGCTCCCCCTTCCCCACTGAAAGGTGCCAAATGTGAGATCGGAGGGGGGGAGGAATCCGGACAGCGGAAGTTCCATTTTTGGGTGGAAATCCGCTTGAAGATCTGGTGCTGGTCCAGTCCGTGAACTGAAAGACTGTCAAAGTATGTGCAAAAGAGGTGACTGCACTCCAATCTTAGCGCCTTGATGCGATTCAGTTCGCATTTGCAGCGCTTTACAAATCATTCATTTATTCATTCATAAATAAATCTTCAGCAATGCTTTAATCGTAAAAATCCACGGATAACATCACTAGGCCACGATACAACAGGACTATAGCAGCAAGGTTAACATGTTTCATGAACCAAATCGCTTAATCCTACTAAAATATTTACATTTTCTGGACAAGCAGTAAAAGCAGTTGAAACAAGATCTCATTTAGCTCTGTAGCTATAGGCAGTCTGGAGAAATGAATCTTCAATGTTCACAACAGAGGAAATCATCTTTTACTATTGTCTTCTGTTGCAGCAAAATCTTGACAGCCTGACAACTCAATAATGTAGACACACAGCAGGTTTTTCTAAGTTGCTAGATCCCCAGTGAAAGTACTCTGTCATAAACTAAAGTGACATTAAAGTCTTGTTTTTTTTTTTTTTTTTTGTTTAAAAATAACAAACCTGTTATACTTACCTGCTCTGTGCAGTGGTTTTGCCAAGAGCAGCCCAGATCCTCCTCTCTTTGGTTCCCTGGCTGGCGTTCCTGGCCCCTCCCTCCTGCCGAGTGTCCCCACAGCAAGCAGCTTGTCGAGCCGCTGCTTTGTGTGTCCATTCAGACACAGAGCTGCGGCTCAGCTCTGCCCCATTTCACTGACTTTGATTGACAGCAGCACCCACTGTTGGGCACCCACTGTTGCATCTCAGCGAATCAGGAGAGAGAGTCCTGGGCAGCCAGGGCTCTCGTGCAACATCGCTGGATCGAGATGGGGCTCAGGTAAGTATTAAGGGGCTGAAGGGGTGTAGGTTAGTTGGCTGTCTAAAATTGTGAAAGTAAGTTAGGGACCTTGGAATATAAGCTCTTTGAGGGCAGGGATTTTGAAATGCACAATTTATATGTAAAGTGCTGCGTAAATTGGCGGCACTATATAAGTACCTGTATTAAATAAATAAATGTGATGCTTGCCTGAGACCCACCGGTGTATTAAAACAGCTTACCCCACATTATACAATTATCACTAATCCGGCGGCGGATGGTGTTTTTTTTGGGGGGGCGGCAAACAACAACCCTGCACCCACACCCCCCACACCTCCAGCGGCCAGCGGCATCTCATACCCCCCCAGCCCTCAACCCAGGTATCGGGCAGTGGGCATCGGCAGCGGGATCGGGCATCGGCAGCGGGATCAGGGATCTGTGATCAGGATTGGGCATCGGTAGAGGGATCGGGTAGAGGGATTGGGCAGCGGCATCGGGCAGTGAGATCGGGAAGCGGGCATATCCTCCATTCCCCCATCTCGGCAGCCGTGCGTCTCCTCCCCTCCTCCTAGGCGTCCAATAGGATCGCCTGTCCTTTCAACCAATCGGGTGACAGGTCTCAAAACCCGCTTCCTGATTGGCCGAGAGGAGGATCAGTGTTACAACAGCGAATATTCATTTGCTGTTGTAACACACCTGGATGGGCTCCGTTTGCATTCTATGCACCCCGAGCCCACCCTATTATGAAGCCTATTAGAGCCTCTGGCTGTAATCAGGTGCTTCAAAAACCTGCATTGGAATCCATGCACCCAGCGTCCTGAAAGGGCCGGGTGCATAAATAGGGGAGGTGGCCATGCATAGGGGGGCGGCGTCCGTGTGCCCTTAATGGACGGACTGCCCCTGCACTAGTCTGACATGGTTGGTTATCTAGTGACATGTTTTGTCAAACTGACCTAACATGGATAATTTTTTCACAAATTTCAACAAATTACAAAATATTCTGCATCTAATTAATTGTAATGCCCCGTACACACGGTCGGATTTTCCGATGGAAAATGTCCGATCGGAGCGCGTTGTCGGAAATTCCGACCGTGTGTGGGCTCCATCGGACATTTTCCATCGGATTTTCCGACACACAAAGTTGGAGAGCAGGAGATAAAATTTTCCGACAACAAAATCCGTTGTCGGAAATTCCGATCGTGTGTACACAAATCCGACGGACAAAGTGCCACGCATGCTCAGAATAAATAAAGAGATGAAAGCTATTGGCCACTGCCCCGTTTATAGTCCTGACGTACGTGTTTTATGTCACCGCGTTTAAAACGATCGGATTTTCCGACAACTTTGAGTGACCGTGTGTATGCAAGACAAGTTTGAGCCAACATCCGTCAGAAAAAATCCATGGATTTTGTTGTCGGAATGTCCGAACAAAGTCCGACCGTGTGTACGGGGCATAAGTGTGCTATGAACTATAGGATGAACAGTATATTTTCTTTTCTATTGCCTGTAACCTAAAAGATGATCTTTTGCACTGATTTATCTAAAATAGGAACATCTGCAGAAAATTGTCTTGACTGAAATCTGCCAATTTTATCAATCATCATCAATCATTTTGTTCCTAAAATACTGAGATTATGATTCTTTTGTAAAGTTTTGTTTGACAAAACTGAGTGTGTATAGCCTAAAGGAAGATCACTACAATAACTCCTAGATTTAGATTTCATTATGTTTCCATAGGACTTGAAAACACTTATGCTGAATATAAAGTAATCAAAATGAACAAAGAATCTCAATACCAGATTTCAAATCCTTCTGCCGGCTGCTCATCCCTGCATGTAGACAGATTTTTGTGCTTACTAAACATCAGGATCCATCACTGGAAGACAAATGACTTAGAGGAAGACAGTCTAATTTATGTCATCTGGCATTACAACATCCAGATATAAACTACTATTTAAATTCAGTGTAATGTCAGCAGAAACACCATTAGTAGTTACAGTACTTAGATCTCAATCTCTTCCCATCCAGAAATGTGATATATTGCAATCAATGAAAAGAACGAGGGGTCTGTAGTTGCTATTTTTTTTTTACACTAGTTTTTCTGCTAGTAATAACAATCCAATATAACTGCATTAGGGGGGTAAAGGGGGTAACATTGGTGGTAAGATTAAAAGATCAAATTTATTAATTATATAAAGAGTTAGGGCTTGCACAGACTGCAATTTAAAATGTACAGTATCTCACAAAAGTGAGTACACCCCTCACTTTTTTGTAAATATTTTATTATATCTTTTCATGTGACAACACTGAAGAAATGACTCTTTGCTACAATGTAAAGTAGTGAGTGTACAGCTTGTATAACAGTGTAGATTTTCTGTCCCCTCAAAATAACTCAACACACAGCCATTAATGCCTAAACCACTGGCAACAAAAGTGAGTACACCCAGGGCTTTTTTTCAGGGGGAACTTGGTTCCACCACCTTTGGCTCAGACCCTTCAGGGGGGGGGCTGCTGACCACAATCACTTCTAAACACAGAAGTCCAGTTTCTGTGTTTACAAGTGACAGCTCTGCACTCTGTGTGTAACCCCCCCTGAACTCTGCACTCTGTATGTAATGCAATCTTGGTATTTAATGCCCCTTTAGGACCCTCCTACTGTTTGTGAAGTTTGACTGACCATACCCACTATTTGATGTGATTTGGAGGGTGAGTGTGGGTGGAAAGGTTTTGGGGGGTCATGGTTGAGTTCCAGCACCTATTGTTTGAGAAAAAAAGCCCTGAGTACACCCCTAAGTAAAAATGTCCAAATTGGGCCCAATTAGCCTTTTTCCCTCCCCCGGTGTCATGTGACTTGTTAGTGTTACAAGATCTCAGCTGTGAATGGGAAGCAGGAGTGTTAAATTTGGTGTTATCGTTCTCACTCTCTCATACTGGTCACTGGAAGAACTCTCTGAGGATCTGAAAAAAAGAATTGTTGCTCAACATAAAGATGACCTAGGCTATAAGAAGATTGCCAAGACCCTGAAACTGAGCTGCAGCACGGTGGCAAAGACCATACAGCAGTTTAACAGGACAGGTTCCACTCAGAACAGGCCTCGCCATGGTTGACCAAAGAAGTTGAGTGAACGTGCTCAGCGTCATATCCAGAGGTTGTCTTTGGGAAATAGACGTATGAGTGCTACCAGCATTGCTGCAGAGGTTGAAGGGGTGGGGGGTCAGTCTGTCAGTGCTCAGACTATACGCCGCACACTGCATCACATTGGTCTGCATGGCTGTCATCCCAGAAGGAAGCCTCTTCTAAAGATTATGCACAAGAAAGCAGTTTGCTGAAGACAAGCAGACTAAGGACATGGATTACTGGAACCATGTCCTGTGGTCTGATGAGATCAAGATAAACTTATTTGGTTCAGATGGTGTCAAGCGTGTGTGGCGGCAACCAGGTGAGGAATACAAAGACAAGTGTGTCTTGCCTACAGTCAAGCATGGTGGTGGGAGTGTCATGGTCTGGGGCTGCATGAGTGCTGCCGACACTGGGGAGCCACAGTTCATTGAGGGAGCCATGAATGCCAACATGTACTGTGACATACTGAAGCAGAGCATGATCCCCTCCCTTTGGAGACTGGGCCGCAGGGCAGTATTCCAACATAACGACCCCAAACACACCTCCAGGACGACCACTGCCTTGCTAAAGAAGCTGAGGGTAAAGCTGATGGACTGGCCAAGCCAAGGTCTCCAGACCTAAACCCTATTGAGCATCTGTGGGGCATCCTCAAACAGAAGGTGGAGGAGAGCAAAGTCTCTAACATCCACCAGCTCTGTGATGTCGTCATGGAGGAGTGGAAGAGAACTCCAGTGGCAACCTGTCAAGCTCTGGTGAACTCCATTCCCAAGAGGGTTAAGGCAGTGCTGGAAAATAATGGTGGCCACACAAAATATTGACACCCAATTTGACCATTTTCACTTAGGGGTGTACTTGCTTTTGTTGCTGGTGGTTTAGACATTAATGGCTGTGTGTTGAGTTATTTTGAGGGGACACCAAATTTACACTGTTATACAAGCTGTACACTCACTACTTTACATTGTAGCAAAGTGTCATTTCTTCAGTGTTGTCTCATGAAAAGATATAATAAAATATTTACAAAAATGTGAGGGGTGTACTCACTTTTGTGAAATACTGTACATCAAGGCGAAAAAAAATGCAGCACATCGCTGCAATATATGCATACAGTATTTCCGTGTGCATCATCCCTTTAACCCCTTGCCCACTGTACACTCATACCCCCTTCCTAACCAGGCCAACTTTCAGCTTTTACACTTTGAATGACAATTACTCATGCAGCATTGTACCCATATGAAACTTTTGTCCTTTTTTTCACTACTGTTTTTTTTTTTTGCTCTATAAATAATAGACTGAAAATGTGGTAAAAAAAATGTAGTTTTCTTCATTTCTATACTGATGGGACTGTAGTGGTACTGATACCACTGTAGTGGCACCAATGCTACTGCGATGGCACTGATGTAGCACTGATGAGCACTGTGATGGCACTGATGAGTATGTGGCACTGATGAGCACTGTGCTGGCACTGATGTTGCACAGATAAGCACTGAGATGGCACCGATGTGGCACTGATGAGCACTGTGATCACACTGATGAGCACTGTGATAGCATCGATGTGGCTGTGATGGCACTGATGTGGCACTGATGAGCACTGTGATGGCACTGATGTGGCACTGATGAGCACTGTGATGGTACTGATGCGGCACTTGTGATCTGTAGGCACTCCAAATCCAGCCCACTCACGCTGCTGCACTGTCTCCTTCTCCTCACACGCTGTATCGACATATAAACCGACAGGACGCCGGTTTGTTGACAAAGTGATTGCTCCTTGGACCGCCCTCATTGGAAGGAGCGATCAAATAGTAAAGGACAGCTGTGATTGGCCCTTTACCCAAACCGTGATGTGCTGCATCCCACAGACCCAGCGATCGTGGATACTTCTGACACACAGAAAGTGCGAGCAGGGAAGGACGCCCTCCCAGAACTACCTGACCACGCTGTAGCCATCATTCAGCTTTAGCCAGGTTGGCAAGTGGTTAAATTAGGGGTGCCCGGGCGCCATCCCCTCTCTCAGGGCGACCCCCTATATGCCTAATGGATAGATTCATGCGTAGCGCCGCGGTCACCCCCTGTTCAAGTGTCTGGCCCCTTTCAGGGCACCGGGCGCATGAATTACAGTGGCCAGTGTTTTTTTTTTTTTTTAAGCACCTGATTAGAGCCAGAGGCTCTAATAGGCTTCAAAATAGGGTGGGCTCGGGTTGCAGAGGATGCGTCCAGAGCCGACCCAGGTGTGTTACAACAGTGAATTAATATTCACTGTTGAAACACTGATCCTCAATCTGGCCAATCAGAAGCGAGCGTGAGACCCATTTTCCGATTGGCCAAAAAGAGGAGATTCCCGATTGGACACAGAGGAGGAGGGAGGAAGCCTCCGCCGCCGATGTCACCGTGATGACCAGGAGAATGGGAGGCCATCAAGCAGGGGAAGCCGCCGGTGATGGGGTAAATGCTACCTACTTACCAACCAACAGGAGGGGGTTGGCATACTGTTTGCCCCCCCCCCCCAAAAAAAAATTACACCAGCCAGCACTGCCCCTGCTGTGACCTCTCATTGAGTTTTAGCTTTCTTTTTCATACATTTTGGCTTTCTTCTTCCCATTTGCTCCAGAAAATAAAATAAACTGTTTACAGGAAAAACCTTTAATGACAGTAACTTATGGATTACATTATTGAGACTCTTGTCTAATTATTGCTTTGATAGACAAGTGAATCTTACGGTGCACAAAAAGGCAGCACTTTGCTTAATCAGAGTGAGTGCACAGCGCCATTTGTGCAGGATTGCATTACTGGTGAGATTAAGAGCCTCTGAATTACTCTCTGTTAAACGACTGGCACGCTGAACTACGAGTGCTTAGTTCAGCACCTTAAACTGCTTCCTTACCAGCTGTGACATAATTGATCATCAATATGAAATGAATCCAATTCTTCTTAGTCATTCCTGACTAATTCCCAAATCCCACAGAATGCCTTACCATATATCTATTGATTATAAGATTAATAAAACTCTAAAAGCTCAATACAGCATCATTCAGTTTAAAGACCAGCATAACATTAGAATAAGTAAATAAATATTGAATAACTTCATTGAAAGGATCTAGAGCTCTGTCATAGCTAAGCTAAGTCATATATAAGTGATGTTCTACCTGTTATTGAATTTTTATTGCTGTTCATCCAGTCCTGATTTACACAACCTGTCAGACAACAAGCCAAGTTACAGATTTGTCTTTTTTCCTGTTTGGGAAGAAAAATCCCCTCTAATGGTGTGTACACACGGGCGGACTTTTCGGCATCAAAGGTCCGACGATCTTTCCGACGGACTTTCGACGGACTTTCGACGGACTTTTGACGGACTTTTGACGGACTTCCGACGGACTTTCGAATGAACGGACTTGCCTACACAGGATCACACCAAAGTCCGACGGATTCGTCCGTGATGATGTACGACCGGACTAAATAAGGAAGTTGATAGCCAGTAACCAATAGCTGCCCTAGCATCGGTTTTTGTCCGTCGGACTAGCATACAGACGAGTGGACTTTTCGACTGGACTCGAGTCCGTCGGAAAGATTTGAAACATGTTCCAAATCTAAAGTCCGTCTGATTTTCGACCGAAAAAGTCCACTGCAGGTCCGATGAAGCCCACACACGGTCGGATTGTCCGACGGATTCGTCCCGTCAGACCAGTCCGGTCGAAAAGTCTGCCCTTGTGTACACGGCATTAGGGCCCATTTATAAGGGTAGCCGGGGGGGGAGCAGGCAATTGAGCTCCAGTTATAGCGCCCCCTTACTGCCTGCCTAAGCACAGAAATGCAGCCGCTCAGGACTGTATCCATGCCACGTCCGAGATGCGGCAAAAATTAAATGGCATTTTACATTTAGCAGGTGGTACTGCCAGTGAAAGCGACCCATTCAAGTGAATGAGGCCCACCACAACTGCCCTGCAATTGTATACAATGCGAAACAGTGGGTTGACATTTTGAAGTTTAATGCTGGGGGTAAGGAGGTGCCATATTGCTTTTCGAAGGGGTAGTAGTACAGTCACATGTATACCAGGGCACTTGGACAGTTGCCTCCAGAACAAGTGTTTTCACTGGAAAACGTCCCCTCTAAAAACTAGTTTTACATTTAAAAACACTTTAAGCAATACAGCTTCCTCCTCCCCTCCTCAACCCACCCTGTGATTGGACAGATGAACTCATCCCTATGCTAAATTTGTTCTCTCTTCCAAACAGCAACTATACTTTCAGTACTTGTACAAGCAGCACATTTAGTGGGCCTTTAGTGCTGCTTCCCTCTCCCTCTGTCTGAGTGCTGCTGTACAGGTTATTCCAGAAGGGTGATACCAAGTCAGATTCAAGCACTTAAACTAACTGAATTTGAAAAATACATTTATTGTTTTTTTTCTAATTACTACATAACTGCATTAATTGATGTTTCTATCTGCCTGAAATTTAGCTTTAAATGCTGTCCATGTCCCCCATAGCTGTTCTCTGAAAAGAAAGTAAAGGGGGGGGGGGGGGGGATTTCCCTCATGGGAGCAGGGAAAGCAATAAACTCCTAAAAGATTCTAAGCCTCACTCCTCATTCTGCTACAAAAATGAATGCTGCATGTCCCCATTGGGGAGATTTACTCTCACTTCACATTCTGTCCGACACCTGACAAATGGGAAGTGAAGAAAAATATCCCAAATGGGGACCCAGAGAGCACTCATGACTTGGCAGAGTTTCTATCTTTTCCACTCTCTGGTTAGAAATAATTAGGAATTTGGCTATAATTAGACCAAATGTAATAATGGAATAGATCTCCCCAATGTTGAAGTACAACTAAAGGCTCCGGTGTTATGACATAAAGTGTCCTCCTATCGGATAGTGTCCGCCCCGTACTGTGCAGGCTCAGCGCTTGCGCAGTACGGGGGAAAAGGAGATGCCGAAAATGTCCGAAGTTGATCAGCTGACCATCAGCTGTACACGGCGCTTGGGCGATGGCTTTGTAAGAGGGCCCCTCGCGGGCTCGCTTCGCTCGCCACGCTTCGGGCACGGCCTCGCTTCGCTCGCCATGCTTCGGGCACGGCCTCGCTGCGCGTTTGGCAACTATTTATTCTAACTCTATGTCCACTTGGATAGTAGGGAATGAACCTGGACATAGGGTGAGAATAAAAGCGCAGGCGCCGTGTACAGCTGATGATCAGCTGTTGAACTTCGGAGACTTTCGGCGTCTCGTTTGTCCTCCGTACTGCGCCTATAGTATATGATAGGGGACTGTATTCGACAAGACACCGGAATGACAGTCTAAACAGTAGCCAGATGCTGGCTAAATTGCCAGTGTCATCGGGGGGACATTCTGCAACATCAGCCGCAGTGAGTCTGTTTTCCTCTAGTGCTCAGCTTGGACACTGCATTGCCACCTCCCTGAATGCAGAGAGAGCAGGATCCCAGAAAAGAGTGAAGGATCTTGGGACATGTAGTCCGAGGAGCCAAGTTAACACTGGAGTCAGACTGTTGCGGACTACAGGTTCCAGCTGGCTGGGAGAGAGCAGAATGAGGAGAGAGAGGATATATATAGCCTGGTCTGGGGAGGAGTCACACTCTTGGGGCCACAGCCTTTAGCTGAGAGCAGGGACTGGGACACTCAGAGTGTTGCAAGAAGTGCCGCGGTCTAGGCAACGTGGAAAGCCTCCTGCGGACGTGCGATTGGATCCACCTATGCGAGGGACTGCTGGGGGTCACTCTCATCGTCATTGGCACAGATCCCGCTGAAACCCAGTGTCACAAGGTGTTCGGTCAGGCACCTTTCCTTGGTTGCAGATTCTTCAGGAGCCTGTTCCGGGACCCCCCATTCCCTTATGCCTGGTATCATCAGGATTGGTGAGCGGGCAGAAGTCCACCCTCTGTACATCCTCAAAAGACACTGCATGCAGACACCTTTATTCCACTTCTTTGCACTAAAGCTCTAATAGGAGACACATTGCACATGCTATTTGCAGTACTGGATGCCATTATACAGAAAAGTCTCTCTCTGGTCCCTTGTTAAGCTAGCTGAACATTGAACATCTACATCACCAGGATTACTCCAGAAGCTTTTTAATAACCAGTGACAATGCTGACAGCCACTTCTTCTTCAACATGTTTTCATCCCTCTGAAGTGCAAGGAGGCACAGCTAACTTGAGAGTGGCAACTCGGCTCTGAATGCAGAAACAGTGCAGCAGCATTGTCACACCATCATGGGAAGCTGCTTTAGGCCCCATTCACATCTAGAGATTTGGGATCAGAATGGCCATGATTTTGCTCTCAATTCCAAATCGCACTGCAATAGTGGCAAAATGCACCACGCGTGTTTGGGTGGCAATTATTTTCATTGGCACCTCAAATGAGGTGTGGTTTTGCTGCGATAAATCAGAAGCATCAGGAATGTTCTTTTCACACAACGCGGTTTGCCGCAAATGCAGTGCGAAAATCACTATAAAAACCACACCCTATTTAGGTGCCATAAAAAATGAATGGCACCCAAACACGAGTGGAGAGTTTCAGCACTACTGCAGTGTGATTTGGAATCGCAGGCAGAATCGAGGCCATTCCGCCCGTGATCACAAATCGTCAGATGTGAATTGGGCCTAAAAACAGGGAAACACTTGAATATATTTGTATATGCACATTTTTTACCTGAAAAAATATTCTTTTATACCAGTGACTCACACACCTCTGCCACACTGCATGGCCAAGACAGTAAGGCCCCTTTCACACAGACTTTCTGATCAGGTCCGCCTGTCAGTTTTTCAGCCAGACCTGATCGGAGCACCCATTCACTCCCATGGAGCGGCGGATGTCAGCGGTGACATGTCCGCTGATACCCACTGCTATCTGATCCTGTCTGTGAAATCCAGATGAATGGTGACCCTAATTTCCATCCGTCTGGGGGAACGGTTTGAATGGGACAGATGAAAATGGATAGGCGGTCCGTTTTCATCCGATCTCCCCATAGATGAGAGCAGGACTCTGACAGGTCCGTCTCAGCACAGTGAGTGGAGACTGATCTGTCATCTGACTGCTCTGCGGAGATTAACGGATCAATCCCCTGTTGAGCAAAGCGGAGTCCGCCGGGTGGACCGCCCCGTGTGAAAGGACCCTTACACTATTATTTGTTTTACTATATGTTCTCTACATCTTCCTGTGTCAACTGCATGCTCACTAGACAGTGAAACAATCTCATCACACTGCCGCTTTATTGTCCATTAAACTAGTTAAGGACCGGAAGGATTTGCCCCCTTAATGACCAGGCCATTTTTTGCGATACGTCACTGCATCGCTTTATCTGACAATTGAGCGGTCGCACGGTGCGGTACCCAAAGAAAATTGATGTTCTTTTTTCCCCACAAATAGAGCTTTCTTTTGGTGGTATTTGATCACCTCCGCTGTTTTTTTTTTTTTTGTTTTTTTTTGCGCTATAAACAAAAAAAAACTTACATTTTTGGAAAAAAAAGAATATTTTTTACTTTTTGCTATAATAAATATCCTAAAAAAAATGTAAAAAAACAAATTTCAAATCAGTTTAGGCCAATATGTATTCTTCTACATATTTTTGGTAACAAAAATCGCAATAAGTGTATATTGATTGGTTTGCGCAAAAGTTATAGCATCTACAAAATAGGGAATATATTTATGGCATTTGTATTATAAATTTTTTTTTTTTCTACTAGTAATTGCAGCAGACAGATCGGACACTTTTGACACTTTTTTGGGACCAGTGACATTTATACAGCGATCAGTCCTAAAAAAAGCCACTGATTACCATTAAAATGTCACTGGCAGGGGAGGAGTTAACACTAGGTGCGATCAAGGGGTTAAGTGCTCCTTAGGGGGTGTTTCTAACTGTGGGGGCAGTGTAGTGACTGGAGGAAGAGAGAGATCGCTGTTTCTAATCACTAGGAACAGCAGACCTGTCTCTCCTCCCTAACAGAATGGTGATCCGTCTGTTTACATTAACAGATCCCCATTCTGTCTCTCTCAGGAGCGGCCGCCAGCCACGTGCATTTGGCTCCGGCGTTGCGCCGTGTGTGCCCCCTAGAGCTCTTAAAGCGGCTGATGTACAATGAGGGTGATTCGCCCAGGAGAGCCAACCTGCCGCAATACAACTGCAGTGGCTCGTCTTAAAGTGGTTAAATAGAACCTGAATGTATTTTTCTTATGGGACTGATGTGATTTTGAAGACCATGAGCTGACTTCCAAGCTCCGACGAAAAATTATGTGATTGCAGGGGGAGTGTGTAGGCAGGTGCAGTCTGCTGTCTCCACTGCACGTGGCATTCGAAAGCAGTATCAATGCAGAGGGAGAGGAAGTCATGGTGATCAGGGTTCCTTTATGATTTCCTGAGTCACTGAGGCAGCGATCTGATTGGATGCTGGCTGCCCATGTGACTCTGGTGGCCATCTTAGGTGTGGCAGAGTATATTTAAGATCTTGGCCCATGGGTTTGGTGTGCTTGACGAGTGAGCAGTGTGGAAAGGTACCCCATCTGTTAGGGACAGTACAGTACAGGGACAGTACAAACTATAGGGAAAACTATAGGGAAAGTTTACAGACAAGGAGGGAAAGTGTAGGGTCACATCTCTCTGGATAAATTCCTGATTGGGCATGATGTCAGTTGGGCTGGGGCCTGCTTCTTCACATCCTGGGAAACTGTGAGTGTACCCAGATGGGTAGCTGTCCCACTGAGGCTATTGTGAACTGTTGCTGAACTGTTGCTGCATTACATTACAAGTCTTATATTTCACCTGACTGTGTCAATTACTGTGGTGCCCTTGCACCATGCTGCACCCCACCTACAAGAGTAATGACATCATCATACTGATCCAACAACTTCCTAGTAGTTTTTGCTCTGCAAAAGCAGGAAGCATGCACTTTGCTGATTGGAGCCTTTAGTGATGGGTGTCAGAAAGCAGAGCAGACGAGGAGAGAATCTCACCCAGAAAACACTGTGAGACAGTTAAAGTGGAGCTCCAGCCAAAAGGGGAAGCTCCTCTTGTTTGCAACCTCCCTCCACTGCCACATTTGGCAATTTTTTGGGGGGAGCGGGTACCCGGTTTTGACAGATACCCACTCCGACTTCCAGCTCAGATCAGATCTAAGCTGGAAATTTGCCACCCCTCCTTCCCCTGCAGTCTTCTGGGACACATCACAGGTCCCAGAAAACTAGGGACCCATTCAAAAGATGCAGCGTGCCTCTCGCATGCGCAGTAGGAAACAGGCTGTTTTTCTTACTAGAGATGTCGGAGCCTGCACCCGAAGCCAATTGAAGAATCGGTTCGGGTGAGGACATCACTGGATCCCTGGACAGGTAAGTGTCCTTATATTAAAAGTCAGCAGCTACAGTATTTGTAGCTGCTGACTTTAAATTTTTTGGGGGGAGCCTGGAGCTCCTCTTTAAGCTGACCATACACAAGAGATTCCTCCATCCACGCTAAAGATTACAGATGGATGAAAAGCCCTGCTGGCTCTGATGGCTGTCAGAATACCCTATCAGTGGCTGCCTTTCATTGCATGCAGCTGCTGTTTGGCTGACAATTTTCCACCTGTTTCCCTTTACTGTATTTTCAGATTGAAAAATGTCAGGTGGGAAGGTATAGACAGAATCGAACCGAAGAAAAGGCTGGATGGCCGCACTCTGTTAACACCTTTATTAAATACGGTTAAAAAATCTTCTGGTACAAAGACTTCAGAGGCACAGGATCAGTGGCGACCCATGCACTGTGGGCACACGGGCGCCCCCCCATCCATGCGCCCAGCCCCTTTCAGGACGCCGGACGCATGGATTCCTATAGCAGGGGCGGGAAGGGGTGGTATTTTTTGAAGCACCTGATTAGAGCCAGAGAGTGCGCCCTGATCCCACCCAATTGTGTGACCATAGCAAATACATTTTCGTTATTTTCACACTAACCTTCCTCCCCGCCAGGACGTCAGACCTGCTTCCTGATTGGCCAAAGCGCCGGGCCACCCTATTAGATGCCTGGCTCTTAGGAAGAGGAGCGAAGAGACTCGCGCTAGAGTGGAGGTTGCCGCTGCTCTGAGAGGTATGTTCCCTCGGCTGCATCCCCCCCTCTACGAGTGCGTGGATCACAGCTCTGGCTCCCCCCCTCGGGTGCCAGAGCCGCGCATGCGGGGGGTTATGCAGCCAGAGCCACAAACCCCGCGAGTTGGGGGGGTCAGTGGGCACAGTGGCTGCATTTGATGGGCACAAGTGGCTGAATTTGATGGGCACAATAGCTGCATTTGATGGGCACAGTGGCTGTGTTTGATGGGTACAGTGGCTGCGGTTGATGGGCAAGTGGCTGCATATGATGGGCACAGTGGCTGCGTTTGATGGGCACAAGTGGCTGCATTTGATAGGCAAGTGGTTGCATTTGATGGGCAAGTGGCTGCATATGATGGGCACAATGGCTGCGTTTGATGGGCACAAGTGGCTGCATTTGATGGACAAGTGGCTGCATTTGATGGGCAAGTGGCTGCGTTTGATGGTCACAAGTGGCTGTGTTTGATGGGCACATGTGGCTGCATTTGCTGTGTACAAGTGGCTGCATATGATGGGCACAAGTGGCTGCATATGATGGCCACAAGTGGCTGCATTTGATGGCCACAAGTGGTGGCATTTGATGGGCACAGGTGGCTGCATTTGATGGGCACAGCTGGCTGCATTTGATGGGCACAAGTGGCTGCGTTTGATGGGCACAAGTGGCTGCATTTGATGGGCACAAGTGGCTGCATATGATGGGCACACGTGGCTGCGTTTGATGGGCACAATGGCTGCATTTGATGGGCACAGTGAGGCTGCAATTGATGGGGGGGGGGGTTCAGTATTTTTCAGTTTGTTTGCGTTTCCCCAAAAATTTTGAGCACCAGCCTCCACTGCACAGGATCAAAGAAAAGCTGACATGTTTCACACCACTATGGGGTGCTTAGTCATAGCTATAGAGAGAGTCACCCACAAAGTGAATTTCAAAAGTCTATCAAGAACCGGCCAAAATTCCCTCCATATATGAATAGCTTTAGATCGTACCTCAATCAATCTACAAACAAACTGGCTGATTGATGATTATAATTCAACTCCAAGTGATGTGTCAATGTTCAGGACAGCTTGATGACTCCCCTGGTGACAGAACCTTGACCTCCTGGGCTTGCAAGTGGAAAATAGGCAACTCTGGAAGAATTTGAGCTGGATATAGATCTGCTATTTTTTCTATTTCAGATGCTAGCCTACTATTTTTTTTTTTAATCAGCAAATCTGGAGTGGTTATTGCATTTAGACAGCCTATTCGTTTCAATGGGCTGCACAACACACTAAAAAAGTGCATGCCTTATATTTTGTTAGTGCAGCGCAGCACAATGCATGGTAATAATGCTTTACTGTGCGTTGTGTTGCGCTGTTACATAGATGTGTTGGAATGCCTTTAAAATGAATGGTGCTACTGTGCACCAATACACATAACATTTATATGTGCAACAGTGTGAACCCAGCCTAGATCATGATGATACATTTTCCCACTATTTGGGACATCCTGGAACCATGGCTTGTACAACTATTCTTAGTGCCTGCACCCATCATCTAAAATAAATATTTGACAGTATGAGTGTGGGAAAGTCTTTGGGATAAAATATGTCACAAGATAAACAATACTGGTCTTTACAAAGTGTTCAACGTTCATTCAGAGATGTATCGAGATGGTGTCAGTCTCTATATCTGCCTGCAGTGCTCTATGTCATGGGTTTGACCTGGAAGACAAGTTTCATCTGGATTTAATTATTTGTATATGAGAAGGACACTAGAGGCCAGAGAATGAAGGAAACCCCATATTTTTTCCCATACACACAGCATCTGAAAAGCGTCACAAGCTTGCTAGCAGCTGCAGATAGGCCAGCAAGAATGGAATATGCTGGATGATAGTTTTGAAACTCTCCAGAGCTCCTAGAAATGAATTGCCTTAATCTTATTTCCTGATTACTGCGTCTGTTAAAACATTCAGGTGACATGCAGTATACACAGAAGCAAGTTTAGCACTGTGCAGCATGCTAAGGTAGAAATACTGTGAAACATCACCCCCAGTTTTAAAACATATATCCATGGCTGGAAAATTTCATATCGTAGAGTTATGTTAACCAGATGCAATCATAATTAAAATAATTTAGTGCTAGCAATACTGCAAATACATAATAATGCATTACCGTATATACATATTAGGACATTACAGTTGGATTGCAAAAAATATTCTAACATATGATGCAATCATAATCTGTATACATTCATACATGAGCTTGACATAAATCAGCTTGAATGAACTTCAGTCTTCCAACAGCAGATCTATTCAGTGAGATAAAGACAAATGTGCATCATGAAAGCAGTAGTAAACTGCAGTTGACGTAAAAAAAATAAAAAAAATCCCCTGCAAGGCAATGTCATAATTTGCTAGTATGCATCGCATGCTAGCACATTATAAGAGACTTACATAGTTACATAGTAGGTGAGGTTGAAAAAAGACACAAGTCCAGCCTATGTGTGTGATTATATGTCAGTATTACATTGTATATCCCTGTATGTTGTGGTCTTTCAGGTGCTTATCTAATAGTTTCTTGAAACTATCGATGCCCCCCACTGAGACCACCAACTGTGGAAGGGAATTCCACATCCTCGCCGCTCTTACAGTAAAGAACCCTCTACGTAGTTTAAGGTTAAACCTCTTCTCTTCTAATTTTAATGAGTGGCCACGTGTCTTGCTAACCTCCCTCCCCGAAAAAGTTTTATCCCTATTGTGGGGTCACCAGTACGGTATTTGTACATTGAAATCATATCCCCCCTCAAGCGTCTCTTCTCCAGAGAGAATAAATTCAGTGTTCGCAACCTTTCCTCATAACTAATATCCCTAGAGCCTTTATTAGCTTAGTTACCCTTCTTTGTACTCGCTCCATTTCCAGTACATCCTTCCTGAACTGGACAGCATACTCCAGGTGAGGCCGAACCAGAGTCTTGTAGAGCGGGAGAATTATCGTTTTATCTCTGGAGTTATTCCCCTTTTTAATGCATGCCAATATTCTGTTTGCTTTGTTAGCAGCAGGTTGGCATTGCATGCCATTGCTGAGCCTATCATCTACTAGGACCCCCAGGTCCTTTTCTATCCTAGATTCCCACAGAGGTTCTCCCCCCAGTGTATAGATTGCATTCATATTTTTGCCACCCAAATGCATTATTTTACATTTTTCTACATTAAACCTAATTTGCCATGTAGTTGCCCACCCCATTCATTTGTTCAGATCTTCTTGCAAGCTTTCCACATCCTGCAGAGAAGTTATTGCCCTGCTTAGCTTAGTGTCATTCGCAAATACAGAGATTGAACTGTTTACCCCATCCTCCAGGTTGTTTATAAACAAATTAAATAGGATTGGTCCCAGCATGGAATCCTGTGATCATTCTGAGAATCCAGTGACTCCCCATTTATCACCACCCTCTGAACTCGCCCTTGTAGCCAGCTTTCAATCCATGTACTCACCCTATGGCCCATGCCAACGGACCTTACTTCGTACAGTAAATGTTTATGGGGAATTGTGTCAAATGCTTTTGCAAAATCCAGATACACCACGTCTATGGGCCTTCCTTTATCTAGATGGCAACTCACCTCCTCATAGAAGGTTAATAGATTGGTTTGACAAGAACGATTCTTCATGAATCCATGCTGATTCCTGCTAATGATACTGTTTTCATTACTAAAATCTTGTATATAGTTCCTTATCATCCCCTCCAAGAGCTTGCATACTATTGATGTTAGGCTAACTGGTCTGTAATTCCCAGGGATGTATTTTAGGCCCTTTTTAAATATTGGTGCTACATTGGATTTTCTCCAATCAGCTGGTACCATTCCAGTCAGTAGAATGTCAATAAAAATTAGGAACAATGGTCTGGCAATTACTTGACTGAGTTCCCTAAGTACCCTCGGGTGCAAGCCATCTGGTCCCGGTAATTTATTAATGTTAAGTTTTCCAAGTCTAATTTTAATCCTGTACTCTGTTAACCATGAAGGTGCTTCCTGTGATGTGTCATGAGGATAAACACTGTAGTTTTGGTTACTGAAGCCCCCCTATTCCTTCGTGAAGACTGAGCAGAAGAATAAATTCAATACCTTCGCCATCCTCCATCCTTTGTAATCAGATGTCCTTCCTCATTCTTTATGGGGCCAATAAGGTCTGTCCTTCCTTTTTTACTATTTACATACTTAAAGAATTTCTCTGGATTTTGTTTGCTCTCCTCTGCTATGTGTCTTTCGTGTTCTATCTTAGCCGCCCTAATTGCACCCTTACATTTCTTGTTGCATTCTTTGTAAAGCCTGAATGCTGATGATGATCCCTCAACCTTGTATTTTTTTAAGGCCTTCTCCTTTGCTTTTATATGCATTTTTACATTGGAGTTAAGCCATCTAGGACTTTTGTTCACTCTATTAAATTTATTACCCAATGGAATGCATTGGCTAATGCCCTTATTTGATATGCTCCTAAAGCAAACCCATCTCTCCTCTGTGTTCCTTGTTCCTAAGATTTTATCACAATTTATGCCTTCTAGCAAGGTTTGTAGTTTAGGGAAGTTGGCTCTTTTGAAATTCAGTGTCTTTGTATTCCCCTTATGTTTCCTGTTTGTATGATTTATACTAAAGCCAATTGACTTACCTACCTTGAATTACTTTAGAACGAAGAACTACAGCACTGTGCTGTCACTGCTAAGAGGACTGACTTCTTCCCCCAATCTTCTTCCAGATTTGCGTCCTCCGGCTACATAAGTGGCCGAGGGGCGTGATGATGTCACTCCTGCGCATGCGCACGGGAGCCACAGTTTACGGAACGGGCTCTGAAGGCCCGGCAGTGTATGCTGTACCCTTAGTGCGCATGTGCCAGTAACATCACCGGCTGCATGCACTCTGAATATCTGTGCATGTTTAGGAGCTATTCACAGTACCTACGGGTAAGCCTTAATATAGGCTTGCCTGTAGGTACAAGTGGTAGAATAGAGTTTACTACCACTTTAAACATTTAAAGTGACACAAAATTCTGGTATAAGTTGCTAGAAAAAATGAAAACTAAAGCCTAGTACACACAACAAACTGACAGCTCCGGTCAGAGCTGCTGTACTAACAATTCAATGTTAGTACAGCGATCTCATCTGCTGTTCTATTGTGTTCTGACAGGGGGGAACACTCCGCCAATGGCTGAGAGCGCTGATCGGGAGCCCGTCGGCTACTGGTTTTCTAGCATGCTCGTACGGCCAGCTTCTGTCGGACTGGCTGCCATACACATGGGCCGAAAGTAGGACAGTTTTTATTGAACTGGCCAATGTCGCCCGACATTCGGCCTGTGTGTACTAGGCTTAACACCCTTACCACACAATCCCCCCCACCCCCAGTCACACACACACACCCTCGGGCCTCGCTGTACTTACCTCTGTGAGTGATGAGCTGTCAGTACCTACGCAGACGGTGCAGAAGTCCTAGGATTTAATATCTCCATTCTTCTTTCCCTTCTTTCTACAAGGGCTTTCAGGGTGGATCAGAACAATGCTCTATGGTGCTGACCAATAAGAATCACTCTGATCCAGGGACGTGCGGTGAGGTCAGTGGCTGGTGAGGCACTGGCTAGTATCAGAGCCAGATACACACAGATTACATACGCCGCAATCGTTAGAGCGAGAGCAATAATTCTAGCACTAGACCTCCTCTGTAACTCTAACCATGTAACCTGTAAAAAAATTTAAAGCGTCTACAATGGGTTTTTTTAAGTACTGAAATTTGGCACCATTCCACAAGTGTGCGCAATTTTAAAGTGTCACATGTTAGGTATCTATTTACTCTGCGTAACATCATCTTTCAGATTTTACAAAAAAATCGGGCTAACGTTAGTGTTGTTTTTTTTTTAGTTAATTAAACAGTTTTTTCCCCCCCCAAAAAAATGTTTAAAAAATTGCTGCGCAAATACCGTGTGACATACAAATTTGCAACAACCACCATTTTATTCCTTAGGGTGTCTGCTAAAACAATATATATAATGTTTGGGGGTTCTCAGTATTTTTCTAGCAAAAAATTATGATTTTTCCATGTAGGAGAGAAGTGTCAGAATTGGCCTGGGTGGCAAGGGGTTAATTACCATAAGTAATATAAAAATAATTATTATATGTTGTTTTTAAGGTAATTTACTATATTTTCAAAATCTGTACTCAAGCAGGTGGCTTAACAGACAAATTACTGAAGTTTGAAGTTATAACTTCCAACCAGTAATTTCATAGTAAATAGATAAATAATACATTATTATGTTATAACATATAGCATATAAATATATGATTTAGCTTGAATATAACAGTACATTTTCAGCAGGTAGCAGAGTCTCATTCTCCCTCTTAACTGTGTGAGAAAAACATGGGATTTTGGATAAACCTTATACACATAAACACATGTTTTTTCCTTGTAGTTGGGCTGGGCTGGGCTGGAAGGGAGCATGTGTCTTTTAGACACATGCCCCCTTCTATGACACTGCAGTGAGAGGCGTGCCTCCACTGCAGCATTTTTATTGGACAGCTGGGACTAATGGTACTTTACCATTGGTTCAAGACTCCAAGCTGTTTATTGAGTTCAGTGCCTCTGACAAGAAGTGAGAGGCACTGTGAGCTCAACCTCTCAGTCTGCTGCAGAGTGTGCCAGCTTATATTTAAAGTGGCCGCTCTGTATTTAGTTTCAGACAGGCTGCACAAGGAGCCCCACATGTCTGGGACCAGTGGTAGAGTAGAACTTAGGCTCCATACCCCCCCCCCCCTAATTTGGGGTCTCTATGACCCCAGGTCGCCGAGCTACGACCCTCAAAGCTCGATTTTTTTTATTTTTTTATGTTTTTTAAACTTCTCCGCAGGATGTGGAAACCTTGCAAAAAGATCTAAACAAATTAATGGGGTGGGCAACTACATGGCAAATGAGGTTTAATGTAGAAAATGTAAAATAATGCATTTGGGTGGCAAAAATATGAATGCAATCTATACACTAGGGGGAGAACCTCTGGGGGAATCTAGAATGGAAAAGGACCTGGGGGTCCTAGTAGATGATAGGCTCAGCAATGGCATGCAATGCCAAGCTGCTGCTAACAAAGCAAACAGAATATTGGCATGCATTAAAAAAGGGATTGACTCCAGAGATAAAACGATAATTCTCCTACACTACAAGACCCTGGTCCGGCCGCACCTAGAGTATGCTGTCCAGTTCTGGGCACCAGTCCTCAGGAAGGATGTACTGGAAATGGAGCGAGTACAAAGAAGGGCAACAAAGCTAATAAAGGGTCTGGAGGATCTTAGTTATGAGGAAAGGTTGCGAGCACTGAACGTATTCTCTCTGGAGAAGAGACGCTTGAGAGGGGATATGATTTCAATTTACAAATACCATACTGGTGACCCCACAATAGGGATAAAACTTTTTTGCGTAAGGGAGTTTAACAAGACATGTGGTCACTCATTAAAATTAGAAGAAAAGAGGTTTAACCACTTCAATACCAGGCACTTAGACACCTTCCTGCCCAGCCCAATTTTCACCTTTCAGCGCTGTTGCAATTTGAATGACAATTGCGCGGCCATGCTACACTGTACCCAAACAATTTTTTTTATCATTTTGTTCCCACAAATAGAGCTTTCTTTTGGTGGTATTTGATCACCTCTGCGGTTTTTATTTTTTGCGCAACAAATAAAAAAAGACCGAAAATTTCGAAAAAAAACAAGTTTTTCTTTGTTTCTGTTAAATTTTTTTGTAAATAAGTACGCTTTCTCCTTCAATAATGGGCACTGATATAGCTGCACTGATGGGCACTGATACGGCGGCACTGATGGGCACCGATGAGGTGGCACCAATGAGGTGGCACTGATGAGGTGGCACTAACGGGCACTGATGATGGGCACTGATAGGCGGCACTGATGGGCACTGATAGGTGGCACTGATGGGCACTGATAGGTGGCACTGGTATGCGGCACTGATGGGCACTCATAGGTGGCACCGATGGGCACACATAGGCGGCACTGATGGGCACTCGTAGGTGACATTGATTGGCATATATGGGTGGCACTGATGGGTACTTATGTGTGGCACTGATGTGTGGCACTGATGGGCACTGATAGGTGGGCACTGATGGGCACAGATGGGCACTGACAGATGGCACCGATGGGCACTGACAGGTGGCACCGATGGGCAATGACAGGTGGCACAGATGGGCAATGACAGGTGGCACTGATATAGCATTGCTGGGCAGATCTGGTCATTGCTGGGCAGATCTTTGGCATAATAGTGCCAATCAGTGCCCATTTGTGGGCACTGATTGGCACAGATTGGGCACATGTGGATGGCCATGGGGTACATACCTGGCCATCCACGTTGCCCCTTCCCTGGTGGTCCTAGTGGCATCCCTGGTAGTCCAGTGGGGTGATCTGCGGGGGGGCTGCGCTGATAAACAATCAGCGCAGACCCCCCCTGCCAGGAGAGCCGCCGATCAGCTCTCCTCTACTTGCGTCTGTCAGACGCGAGTGAGGAAGAGCCGATCAACGGCTCTTCCTATTGACAGCGTGATCAGCCGTGATTGGACACGGCTGATCACGTGGTAAAGAGCCTCCGCCGGAGGCTTTTTACCAAGATCAGTGTAGCGGTGTGTCAGACTGACACACCGCTCCACCGATCGCCGCGATGCGCGCCCCCGGGGGCGCGCTGCGGCATGTTATCCTGCTGGACGTCATATGACGTCCAGTCAGGATAACACAACCACTTCCCGGACGTCAATCCGCTATAGGGCGGGCGGGAAGTGGTTAACCTTAAACTACGTAAAGGGTTCTTTACAGTAAGAGCGGCAAGGATGTGGAATTCCCTTCCATAGGCGGTGGTCTCAGCGGGGGGCATCGAAAATTAAAAAAAAACTATTAGATAAGCACCGGAACGACCACAGCATACAGGGATATACAATGTAATACTGACATATAATCACACACATAGGTTGGACTTGATGGACTTGATGTGTCTTTTTTCAACCTCACCTACTATGTAACTATGTAATGTTCATGGCAGGTGAGGCCCTGCCTAACCCGCCTACCCTGACTGCACGTCCCTGCTGGGATCCATCCTGGAAGCGGTGCAGAAAGAAGAAGAGCAAGGTTTTCAAATCCCTGGACAACTACACCAGCTGCTTGGCCACTGAGAGCTCATCACCCATGGAAGTAAGTACAGGGGAATGGGGAGGGTGTACAGTGTTAGTTCACTTTTTCATTTTTTTCTGAAAAGGTGAACTTTTACTAAAAAATAAAATAAATCTATCCAATTCAAATAAATAAAATAAATCTATACACTTTACATGGATACTGTTATCGCATAAACTAGAACCTGATAAGCAGAACTTTTTAAACATTTATTGCTGCAGGCATTCAAATTTGCTGACTACAGCTGCTGCCAACTCTCAGCTTAAGCCTAGTACACACGGGTCAAATGGCTGGCAACATCGGCTGGCTCAATAAAAACTGGCCGACATTCGGCCCATGTGTATGGCAGCCGGTCCATTTGGTCAGCTTCTGTCGGACGTGCATGCTGGAAAACCATCAGCCGACCGACTCCCGATCAGCGCTCTCAGCCAATGGCTGAGAGTGCTGACTGGAGTGTTCTGGCGGGGGGGGGGGGGGGGCGTCCCCCTAATCCATGCAGTCCGACCCCTAATCTACATGCAGGGAGCAGGACGCATGGATTCCAATGTTTTTTTTGTTCTTTTTTTAGAAGCACAGGATTAGAGCCGGAGGCTTTAATTGGCTTAAAAAAGGCTGGGCTCAGGGCACAGAGCCCACTCAGCTGTGTGACATTAGCAAATGAATATTCGCTAATGTCTACCTGCTTCTCCGCCCGGCCAATCAGGAAGTGGGTCACGAGTCCCGATTGGCTAGGAGTCTTAAGATCCGATTGGCCGCGAGTCCTAATTCCTGATTGGCCGGGAGGAGAAGCGACCAACAGGACTCAGGAGACGCAGAGGGGAGCCGCCACCTGGATGAGATAAGCGCAGGAGCTGTTAAGGGGCCTGGCGGGCGATCGATCGAGCGATGGGGGGAGCGTCAACCGATCGAGCGCCGGGGGGTGGTGGTTGGGTTATGTGGTTGGCTGGCTGGGGGGGAATGTATGGCTGGCTGGCTGGCCCAACCCCCTTCCCCCAAGAAAATTGAGCGCCAGCCGCCACTGCTTAGATCCATACACAAATTGCATGGTTTGGAACAGTGAAAAACAGGAAAGTTTTACAAAACCATTTAGATAGAATTTAAGTAGTTATTGCTCCTTACTGCTGCTAGTATTTAAAAATATAAAGTGAGATCTGCTGACAGTGCCTCTTTATCAGATAAGTGGATTTGATTTGATAATGATCAGGGATTGCCAAGTACAAAGTAAAACTGTCCATATACTGTGCGAACATCAGCCAGTTCCTTAACCAGCCAAAATTCACTCAGTGGGTGGCCCTGTCAGCCATCTCCTGCACACTATCTCCCGATTAAAAAAAACTAAAAATAAGTGCCAAAAAGCAGCTGCATCCAATCAGATGCAGCCACTGTTTGGGTATTGTGAAAGCCATCAGGTTATATAGGCTGAGCTGTATAGGCTGAAAGAAAAAATATCAGTGTCTAGCCAACCTAACTGTAAATTGGTCTGTATATTGGTAGGCCTGGGAATTTTAAACCTTCCAGACATCATGGTTGCCTAAATCATCTTTTCTTCTGATTTTCTGCAGAGGAAATTCCACCAGCACTGGGGATCCAGACACGTGTAGACGACCGCAAAGGACCTTCTCCATTCAATTACATCATCTCCATTCCAGATGTTCAAATTACACTGAGACTGAACTGCCTTCCAAATATCTGTTTGACCAAGATATTGTCTAACAATGTGTTATGTGTTATGTGTGTTTTTAGTTTTCTGCAAAATACTTTAAATAAATCTCTTCCTAAGCCAGACACAATAAATGACTATTAATGGAAACATGCAAAGTACTTGGTTATTAAATTGCTGTTTTGTTTTTTTTTTTCTTTTCAAAATATACTGTATTTATTGGCATATAACACTCACTTTTTCACCATGAAAATCGGGTGCAAATAGTGTGTGCGTGTTATACACCAATACTTCAATTTTAGCTGCTTCGGAGGGGACAGGGAGGGGGGCGGGATGAGTGCCATCAGATTACATACAATGAGAATCTCCTGTTTACTTGGCAGCCTCTGTAATAGGAAGTCCCGTCTCCTGGGCCCCCATTGGACCACTGTTCTGTCTATCATAGGAGATTCTCACTGTATGTAATCTGTCGGCGCTCGTTCCGCCCCCCCTCCCCTCCCTGTCCCCTCTAAACTGCAGAAGGGCATCGATCAGGCTGCAGTGATGGCAATGATGAGGCTGCTGCATGGATGGCAATGGTGATGCTTCTGCATTGATGGCAATGGTGAGGCTGCTGCATAGATGGCAATGGTGATGCTGCTGCATTGATGGCAATGGTGATGCTGCTGCATTGATGGCAATGGTGATGCTGCTACATTGATGGCAATGGTGAGGTTGCTGCATTGACGGCAATGGTGAGGCTGCTGCATTGATGTGGACTGATGAGGCTGCATTGATGTGGACTGATGACGCCGCATTGATGGCACTTGTGAGGCTGCAGATGGGCACTGACCCAAAGTTCCTTATTTAAAATTAAAGTTTTTTTTCATTGAAACTTCCTTCTTAAAATGAATGTGCATGTTATAGGCCTGTGCGTGTTATACGCCGATAAATACGGGTAAATATTAACACCCTGATTACGTATTACGTTTTACGTTTTTAAAAAAATAATAGGCTATCCCTACTTCAGTTCATCATGAACACTGCTGCCAGGCTCATCCACCTCACAAAGCGCTCAGCATCTGTTATACCCCTCTGCCAACCCCTCCATTGGCTGCCGCTTAGTCACCGAATTAAATTCAAGATACTAACTATAACTTACAAAGCCATCCACAATCTGACCCCAGCTACATCACTAACCTAATCTCAAAATACCAACCAAATCGTTCTCTTCGCTCCTCCCAAGACCTACCATTGTGCTCTCGCTGGGTGTCCAGTGTGCTCCTGTTCCTTTAAGGGGGCTAGGCGGCCTCCAGGCCCACCTGTCTCACACTATAAATTTTGTAGTGTTAGGACTGCAAGTAATACAGGGTGCCTTGACGAGGCATTGCAGCTTTCACATGCGTTTGCAAATGTGTGCTAACCAAACCCCTGCTTTTAACAGACGGTTAGACAGGCTAATTTGGTTGGTCAGCAGACTGGTTGGTGAGTTGAGCAATGGAATTGTCTTTGTCTTACATGTATATGCCTTCCATGTGCTCCTTACTGTGAAGGCCAGTTATGGGTGTGGGCGGTGGCCATTTTTTTGTTACTGTTTGTATATATGGGGGTCGGGGACACACTGGACACCTTTACTGCCATTGTGCTCTCGTTGGGTGTCCAGTGTGCTCCTGTTCCTTTAAGGGGGCTAGGGCGGCCTCCAGGCTCACCTGTCTCACACCTATCCATTCAATGCATGTGCTTCCACTGTGGAGACATGGGTGTGGGCGGTGGCCATTTTTTTTTGTTATATCTGGCACTCACCATGCAGAGTAATTTAAAATATACAGTGCCTTGCAAAAGTATTCACCCCCTTGCCTCAAAACAAGTCGCTTTGGATAAGTCTCTATGAGCTTGCCACATCTTACCACTGGGATTTTTGCTCATTCCTCCTTGCAAAATTGCTCCAGCTCCTTCAAGTTGGATGGTTTGCGCTTATGAACAGCAATCTTTAAGTCTGACCACAGATTTTCTATTGGATTGAGGTCTGGGCTTTGACTAGGACATTCCAACACATTTACGTTTCCCCTTAAACCACTCAAGTGTTGCTTTAGCAGTGTGTTTGGGGTCATTGCCCTGCTGGAAGGTGAACCTCCATCCTAGCCTCAAATCACACACAGAGTGGTACAGGTTTTGCTCAAGAATATCCCTGTATTAAGCACCATCCATCTTTCCCTCAACTCTGACCAGTTTCCCAGTCCCGACTGTTGAAAAACATCCCCACAGCATGATGCTGCCACCATCATGTTTCACTGTGGGGATGGTGTTCTTTGGGTGATGTGATGTGCTGGGTTTGCGCCAGACATAGCGTTTTCTTTGATGGTCAAAAAGTTAAATTTTAGTCTCATCAGACCAGAGCACCTTCCTCCATACATTTTGGGAGTCTCCCACATGCCTTTTCGCAAACTCAAAAAGTGCCATTTTGTTTTTTGCTGAAAGTAATGGCTTTCTTCTGGCCACTCTATGCCCAACTCTATGGAGCGTACGGATTATTGTCATCCTGTGTACAGATACTCCAGTCTGTGCTGTGGAACTCTTCAGTTCCTCCAGGGTTACCTTAGGTCTCTGTGCTGCCTCTCTGATTAATGCCCTCCTTGTGGTCCATGAGTTTTGACCGTTTGTGAGTGTGCGGCCGTCTCTTGGCAGGTGTGCTGTTGTGCCATGTTCTTTCCATTTGGTTATGGTAGATTTGATGGTGCTCCTAGGGATCATCAAAGATTTAGATATTTTTTTATAACCTAACCCTGACTTGTACTTCTCAACAACATTGTCCCTTACTTGTTTGGAGAGTTCCTTGGTCTTCATGGCAGTGTTTGGTTAGTGGTGCCTCTTGCTAGGTGTTGCAGCCTCTGGGGCCTTTCAAAAAGGTGTGTATATGTAATGACAGATCATGTGACACTTAGATTGCACACAGGTGGACATCATTTTACCAATTATGTGACTTCTGAAGGTAATTGGTTGCACCAGAGCTTTTTATGGGCTTCATAACAAAGGGGGTGAATACATACACACATGCCAATTATCAGTTTTTTATTTCTGAAAAATAGTTTTATGTATATATTTTTCTAATTTTACTTCACCAACTTAGACTATTGTGTTCTGATCCATCACATATAATTCAGATTAAAAAAAAACATTGAACTAAAGGCTGTAATGTAACAAAATAGGTAAAAAGCCAAGGGGGTGAATACTTTTGCAAGGCACTGTATCGTGTATTTTAGGGAAAAAACTCTTTTACTAAGTGTCAATATGTGGCAAATCTGTGTCTGATAAAATCAATTTTCAAAATGAAAATGTCACAGAGGAGCCACTAGCTGAATTTTACTGAGATCTGGTTATCTCAGTTAAGAATGGAAATAAAGATTTGCCTCAAGCAAAGGTAAAAGAAAATTAATCAGGAGAATGCTGTTATCAATGATGAAAGATCCAATGTCACCCAGCAGACAATAAATAGATGGAGGGGCTACATAACTTGCAGAGAGATAGACCTGGAAAGGGTTAACATGTAAAGTGTAATTCAGTCTTTTCATTATTCACACTTGAGAGTTTTTCAGCTACTTTCCCTATGCCTGACTACGCTCGATATGCAGAATCCCATTCTTTCTAACTGTCCCAGTTCACACTTGTATATTCAGCACCCCTACAGTCTACGCCCCACCAGTGGCGGCTGGTGCTCAATATTATGGGGGGGGGCGGCAAACCAACGCCACCTTCACCCTCCTGCGCACGAGATGGACGGGAAGGCGGCGATCAGAGGCCTTCTTACCTTAGGAGGCGGATGACGAGGATACGGGGTAGGGCTTCTGCTGCCCGCTCCAGCTACTCTTCGCTCCGTGGCTGGGAGGAGAATCAGGAAGACAATAGCGAATATTAATTCGCTATTATTACACAACTGGGTGGGCTCAGGGCGCAGTACTCCCCACCCCGAGCCCACCCTTTTTTGAAGCCAGTTAGTCTCAGGCTCTAATCATGTACTTAAAAAAAACCCGATTGAAGTCCATGCACCCGGCACCCTGCATGTAGATTAGGGGCCGGGCCAGGGTGGATTTGATTAACCACTTACAGAACGGAAGATTTTCCTGCTTAATGACCAGGCTATTTTTTGCGATACGGCACTGCATCAATCTAACTGACAATTGCGCGGTCGTGCGACGCTATACCCAAACAAAATTGACGTCCTTTTTTTTCCACAAATAGAGCTTTCTTTTGGTGGTATTTGATCACCTCTGCGGTTTTTATTTTTTGCGCTATAAACAAAAAAAGAGTGACAATTTCGAAAAAAAACAACAATATTTTTTACTTTTTGCTATAAAAATTATATCCCCAAAAATGTTTTTAAAAAACAAATTTCTTCATCAGTTTAGGCCAATATATATTCTTCTACATATTTTTGGTAAAAAAAAAAATTAAGTGTATATTGATTGGTTTGCGCAAAAGTTATAATGTCTACAAACTATGGGAAAGATTTTTTATGGCATTTTTTTTTTCTACAAGTAATGGTGGTTATCTGCAGTTTTTAGCGGTACTGCGACATTGCGGCGGACAGATTGGACACTTTTAGCACATTTTTGGGACCATTAACATTTATACAGCAATCAGTGCTATAAAAATGCACTGTTTACTGTGTAAATGTCACTGGTAGGGAAGGGGTTAACAACAGGGGGCGATCAAGGGGTTAACTGTGTTCCCTCGTGAGTGTTTCTTACTGTGGGGGAATGGGACTGACTGGGGGAGGAGACATATCGCTGGTCCTACTTACTAGGAGCAAACGATCTGTCTCCTCTCACACACAAATCCCCGTTCTGGCTCTCATGCCCGTGATTGCGTGATTGCCGGAGGCCGGCGGCGATCATGCCCACCGGCCATGCGCATTGGTTCCCCTGCCATGCAGCAGGCTCGCGCGCCTCCGGGGGCTCTTAAAGGGGACGACATACCCATACGTTGTTTTACAGGAACGTGACACTTTGCCGATGTATATCAGCGTGAGCCAGTCGGCAAGTGGTTAAAATCAAGTCAATTTAAATCATGATTTAAATCACTAGTAAAAAGGCTTTATTTAAATCATCATTTTTAAAGAGCAGCTGTCATCTCTGTCCCGCAGCGGCTCCTCCTCTGACCCGCTGTTGACTCACTGACAGTCCCATTCACTTTAATGGGACATCTGGTAATGCGGCAGTGACACTACACAACAAGGTGAGGGACGTGGCGGCAGCAGGTGAGTGGACGCCTGCTAACAGGCGCTGCCATGGTGGATCTGAAATGACAGGTGCTCTTTAAATGTAATGACTTATTCTTGCTTGTAGTTAGAATCTTTAATATTTGGAAACAAAATGAAGGTTTCCTATTTAGAATAATAAGCTTAGGTTAGTAAAACAGCGATATCAGAACCAATTCAGACATACAGTTAGATTTGCAAAACAATGGGATAAAGGAATATTCCTGAACTTTGTTTTATCTCATGGTTACTGTGAAATTGTGTGAATGCATCAATGCAGTGCATGTTATCTCAGCTTGCAGAGCTTGTATTAATTGAATGGATTTGCAAAAAATGTAAATATTCTAGAATATATAGCCTCATGCTACATAACTAAGCTGTATGTGCAGCCCCCCATATCACCCTCACTTCTCCCCTCCCCCTACTACTGCACTCATCACCTCTTTCTACCTCTAAGCCCACTTGCTAACATACCCCCCAGGATACTAAAGCATGTCCCCTCATACAAATCATATTCTCATATTACCTCCCTCACTCTTCTGCTTCTCCTAATCGCTGGAGATATTTCCCCAAACCCTGGGCCTCCCTTATTTAACTGTGCCCAACACACCCATCACCATCACCCTACACCCTCTGGCAGTAGTCGCACTACACAATTTAGTCTCCATTCCTCTTCTTCCCAACGCCAGCCTCCCTCTCTCCTGTGCCCTCTGGAACGCCTGCTCTGTCTGCAACAAACTCACTGCTGTTCATGACCTCTTTGTCACTAATTCCTTTAATCTACTTGCTCTCACCGAAACCTGGCTCCACGAATATGACACCCCTTCTCCTGCTTCCCTCTCCCAGGGTGGCCTTCACTGGACTCACTCCCCTAGGCCTAATGGACGCAAGGGAGGTGGAGTGGGATTCCTCCTATCCCCCCAGAGCACCTTCATGGTTATTCACCCTCCTCCCTCTTTTTCCCTCTCATCATTCGAAGCCCACTGTAGACGTCTATTTTCTCCTACTTCCCTAAGAATTGCTGTGATCTACCGGCCCCCTGGACCATTATCGACTTTCCTTGATGAATTTTCTGCCTGGCTACCCTACTTTCTCTCTTCGGATATTCCCACAATCCTTCTCGGTGATTTCAACATCCCTGCTAATACAAACACTCCCGCTACTTCTAAACTTCTTAGTCTAACCTCTTCATTTGACCTGAAGCAATGGGTACAGGCTTCTACTCACTCTGATGGCAACACCCTTGACCTTGTATTCTCCTACCTATGCACTCCATGCAACTTCTCAAACAAACCTTTTCCTCTCTCGGACCACCACCTTATTAGTTTCTCTCTCCCCCTGTCTTCCACCACCTTTCCCTCCAATCACCTAACCATCACCCGTAGAAACTTTCGCAACTTCAACTCCTGTCTCCTCTATTCTGCTACTGACCACCTCTATGACAAAATCTCTCCCATGTCCTGCCCCAACCAAGCCATGTCCATCTACAATAAATCTCTGTCCTCCACCCTGGATAAGCTCGCTCCCCTCACTACACGCAGAATCAGGCCTCGACCCCTACAACCCTGGCAAACAGATGACACTAAAATTCTCAAAAAACGTAGTCGCGCTCTTGAGCGTCTGTGGCACAAGACTAAGTCTCTCAAAGATTCAACCAATACAAATCTGCCCTCCAAATATACTATTCTTTCCTCCACACTGCCAAGCAAACCTATTTTACAACTCTTATTAATACCTTCTCATCCAATCCCCGTAAACTCTTCTCTACCTTCAACTCTCTACTTTGTCCTCCACCGCCTCCACCCACTGACTTACTCACTGCCCAGGAAATCGCTAATCACTTCAAAAACAAGATTGATACAATCCGTGATGAAATCTCTATTCTACAGGTATCTCCCCCAGCTAAGACCCCATGTCAACAGATACAACTGACACTCCCCCTATTCAAATCTACTACTACAGATGAAGTTGCTAAACTCCTTTCTATCGCCCACCTAACCACCTGTCCCCTGGACCCTATTCCCTCTCAAATGCTACGGTCACCCTCTGACCCCATCCTACACTCTCTAACCCACATCTTCAATCTCTCCCTCACCTCTGGCATCTTCCCCGATGCTCTAAAACATGCACTGGTCACCCCCATACTCAAAAAGCCATCCTTGGACCCTACCAATCTTAACAACCTATGCCCAATCTCCTTGCTCCCCTTTTCCTCTAAACTCCTTGAACGCCTGGTTTACAACCAACTGAGTGACCACCTCATTAAAAACAACCTTCTTGATCCCCTTCAATCTGGATTTCGCCCTCAACACTCCACAGAAACTGCTCTTTTAAAACTCACAAATGACCTACTAACTGCAAAAACCAATGAACACTATTCTGTACTCCTACTTCTGGATCTTTCAGCTGCCTTCGACACGGTTGACCACCCCCTCCTCCTCAAAAAACTTTACTCCCTCGGTCTCCGTGACTGTGCTCTTCAGTGGCTCTCATCCTACCTATCCCAACGCACCTTCAGTGTCACTTACAATTCTACTTCCTCCACTCCTCTTCCCTTTTCTGTCGGGGTCCCCCAAGGTTCTGTTCTTGGACCTCTTTTATTTTCAATCTACACCTCTTCCCTGGGTCAGCTGATAGCTTCTCACGGCTTTCAATATCATTTCTATGCTGATGACACACAAATCTATCTCTCCACCCCTCAACTCACTCCATCAGTCTCCTCACGCATCACTAACTTACTAACCGACATATCTGTATGGATGTCACACCACTTCCTCAAACTCAACTTGTCCAAAACCGAGCTTATAATATTTCCTCCCCCACGTTCCTCTTCCCCCGACTTCTCTGTCAAGAGCAATGGCAAAACCATCCACCCGTCCCCACATGTCAGGGTACTAGGTGTTATCCTGGATTCTGAACTCTCCTTTCAGCCCCACATCCAATCACTTTCCAAAGCTTGCCGCCTCAACCTCCGCAACATCTCTAAACTACGTCCCTTTCTAACCAATGAAACCACAAAGCTCCTGATTCACTCCCTGGTTATCTCTCGCCTTGACTACTGCAACTCACTCCTCATTGGCTTACCTTTAAACAGACTATCCCCCCTTCAGTCCATCATGAATGCTGCTGCCAGACTCATCCACCTTACAAACCGCTCAGTGTCTGCTACCCCTCTCTGCCAATCCCTCCATTGGCTACCACTCGCCCAACGAATTAAATTCAAAATACTAACAATAAGTTACAAAGCCATCCACAACTCTGCCCCCAGCTACATCACTAACCTAGTCTCAAAATACCAACCGAATCGCCATCTCCGTTTCTCCCAAGACCTCCTGCTTTCTAGCTCCCTCATCACCTCCTCCCATATCCGCCTCCAGGACTTCTCCCGAGCCTCGCCCATCCTCTGGAATTCCCTACCCCAATCTGTCAGACTGTCTCCAACTTTATCCACCTTTAGGCGATCCCTGAAAACTTTCCTCTTCAGAGAAGCCTATCCTGCCTCCATCTAACAACTGCACTATTTTCTCCATTAGCTCATCCCCCCACAGCTATTACCCTTTTGTATCACTTGACCCTCCCTCCTAGATTGTAAGCTCTAACGAGCAGGGCCCTCTGATTCCTCCTGTATTGAATTGTATTGTACTTGTACTGTCTGCCCTAATGTTGTAAAGCGCTGCGTAAACTGTCGGCGCTATATAAATCCTGTATAATAATAATAATAATAATTTCATGCTGAATAAACTAAATTATTAAAGAGGAACTGCAGTCTGCTCACATAATTTGTAATAAAAACATCTTTGCCATTCTGAAGCTTCCCACCAACCACTTTGCATATTATTTTATATATACTGTGATTCTGTACTTGCCAAATATGCTGCAGAAGTCTCCCTCCTCTGAGTCTATCTGCAACCATTTTAACTGTGGGCAGCTGAAGCTGCTGCCTATTCACTACCTGGATTTACACAGACACACAGAGGCACACCTTCAGCTCTGCAGCTCCTAATGGCCCTCTTATGACTCATCTCCTCTCCCTTCCTGGCAAACTCTCAGTAGAGTGAGAGAGAACTGTACATGATGTCATAAGCCTAGGCTTTTTACCAGACAAGAAGACAAGAAAAATGGAAGTGGGCTGTATAAGGTATTTACTGGCAGAAAAAAAATGTTTTACTATCCAAAGTTAAAACAACAAGGGCAGAAGTTTTGATAGATGGACATTTGAAAAAAATGACTGAAGTTACGCTTTAATGTACCTTTAATAGAAAACTATCTTTAGATTTTTGCTCTAAAAGCATTTTATTAAAAAAAATTTGATAGAAATCAAAAAAATCTGATTTAAATTAAAAAAAATCTAATTTAAGTCAAAAGAATCAGATTTTTTTTTTTAAATCATTGATTTTGATTCAGCTTGGGCCGGACGAATGGATTGGGGGGGGGGGGCACCCCTGCAACCCTTATGGATGGGCCGCCACTGCTCCTCACACTCAAAAAAGTACATGTTTTTGGCCCCAGGATTCAATGGGAGCACCTGTAAATGAGGGATACTCGTGTTTTCACAGAGGCTTTTACACCTTAAAGTAGACTTTTTGGATAGCATAAGGGAGGGTTATAACACCCATCGGATTATTTTTTGCCATCTGTATCCCATTAGAGAGATTTACCTTCATTTCCTATCCCAAAGCTAAAACAGGAAGTGAGAGGAAATATATGCAAACTAAGGGAATTCCTTGGGACCCCCCCCCCCCGGGTGACCAAAACTGGTGTCCTTATTGGAAGATTTTGCTTCTATTACTGTTTTGGAGACAACAGAAAGTTTTGAATCTCCTTTTACTTTCAATAATAACGGTAAACAGGACAAATAGAGAGGGAGAATCTCCCTAACAATGACACAGAGTGCAATAAAACCTAATAAATGTTCTAATCCCTCTCCACACTGTCCACAACGTAAAATAAAGTTTTGCCTTTAGTTCTACTTTAAGAATTCCTCTCCTCCTATAGAATTGCTCTTCTCCCAACAACAAATGCCAGAAGCTTGATATATGTGCAATGATGTAAAACACCTGAAAAAAATGCTTCATAATCACCAGGAATATGCTTTGATCTGGTGTGAATGGAGTCTTAGGCGGGCCCTAAACGGTTCGATTCTCGGTCGGTTCAGCAGGAACCAGCCGAGATAAGGACAATATTATCAATATAGCAGCTTGGTGGGTTAGGGGGTCTTTGGAAGACTGTTAATTGCTACAAAACATAGGCCCATCTATGGAACTTTTTTTGGCGGGTGGTTAATGATTCTACTGGAAGCTCAGTCAATTTGGAACTGTCTAGTCAGTGGGGAGCAGTTGGAGACAGGGGTGGATCTTATATAAGTGTTTGGGCTAATAGACATCCAAAGATCCCCCTCCTGGTAACAGTCTTTGCATTTTTATGTTGGTTCGATTAGAGTTTTGTTAAATAGCCAAGGGCAGGGCAACCCGGTGATGTAAACGGGTGACCCCGCCCCTATCTCACATGATGTCTGAAGGGGCGGGGTCACCTGGTTACGTCACCTGGTGGCCCCGCCCTTGGCTATATAACAGCTGTCACAGCGAAAAGGCTACAGTCAACGGGATGCCTCCCATCGAGGCAGAGTTTTTCCTGTTTTTTTTTTTCTCTGGACCATTGGCGCCATGATTGAGGACAGATGGACATCGCGGGCCCCTTTTTTTAATAAAGGAATTATCAAACACTGTCTGCTGTCGTTTTTACTTTTTTGACACTTTTTTGGTGAATGGGTAGGGGTACATTGTACCCCGTACCCATTCACATAGGAAGAGGGCCGGGATCTGGGGTCCGCCTTGTTAAAGAGGGCTTCCAGATTCCGATAAGCTCCCCGCCCCCGCAGACCCCCACAACCACCCGGAAAGGGTTCTGGGGATGAGGCCATTGTCCCCATCAACATGGACTGAATATAGAGTCTACACTGAATATATAGGCTACACTGAAGGCAGAGTATATATATATATATATATATATATATATATATATATATATATATATATATATATATACACCCTGTTCCAAATTATTATGCAAATTCTATTTCAGTGTCACAAAGATTAAATATTTTGTTTTTCAGTTTAACTCATGGATGGCATTTTGTCTCAGGGCTTTTTTGATCACTGAAAACAATCTCGGACACCTGTGATAATTAGATTGCCAGGTGAGCCCAATTAAAGGAAAAACTACTAAAGGAGGGTGTTCCACATTATTAAGCAGAGCACCATTTTCAAGCAATATGGGGAAGAAAAAGGATCTCTCTGCTGCCGAAAAGAGTAAAATAGTTCAATGCCTTGGACGAGGTATGAAAACATTAGATATTTCACGAAAACTTAAAGTGGAGTTCCACCCAAAAGTGGAACTTCCACTCATCAGATTCCTCCCCCCCTCCGGTGACACAGTTGGCACCTTTCAGGGGGGAGGGGGGTACAGATACCTGTATATTACAGGTATCTGTACCCACTTCCGGCATAGATAGACACAGAATCTGCGGTTATTTACGCCACTTCCTGCTCCCTCCCCGCTACCTGCTGGGAAACACACGGGTCCCAGAGACAGCAGGGACCATCCGTATTGCGCTGCGCGACTCGCGCATGCGCAGTAGGGAACCGGGAAGTGAAGCCGCAAGGCTTCACTTCCTGATTCCCTTACCGAAGATGGAGGCGGCAGCACCCGAGGACGGGGAGACGGTTCGGCCTCAGGTGCGGACATCGCGGGTGCCCTGGACAGGTAAGTGTCCATGTTTTAAAAGTCAGCAGCTGCAGTATTTGTAGCTGCTGACTTTTAAAAAAAAAATTTTCAGCGGAGCTCCGCTTTAAGCGTGATCATCGCACTATTAAGAGATTTGTGGCTGATTCAGAGCACAGACGGGTTTCGTGCAGATAAAGGCACATTGAGGAAGATTTCTGCCATATCCATGCATCGGATCAAGAGAGCAGCTGCTAAAACACCATTACATAGCAGCAGACAGATATTTGAAGGTGCTGGTGCCTCTGGAGTCCCATGGACATCAAGGTGTAGAGTCCTCCAGAGTCTTGCAACTGTGCATAAACCTTCCATTCGGCCACCACTAACCAATGCTCACAAGCAGAAACGGCTGCATTGGGCAGAAAAATACATGAAGACTAATTTTCAAACAGTCCTGTTCACTGATGAGTGCTGTGCAACCCTGGATGGTCCAGATGGATGGAATAGTGGATGGTTGGTGGACGGCCACCCTGTTCCAACAAGACTGCAACGTCAGCAAGGCGGTGGTGGAGTCATGTTTTGGGCCGGAATCATGGGAAGAAAGCTGGTCGGCCCCTTTAGGGTCCCAGAAGGTGTAAAGATGACCTCTGCAAAGTATGTGGAGTTCCTGTCTGACCACTTCCTTCCCTGGTACAGAAGGAAGAACTATGCTTTCCGTAATAAAATCATCTTCATGCATGACAAAGCACCATCTCATGCTGCAAAGAATACCTCTGCATCAATGGCTGCTATGGGGATAAAAGGAGAGAAAGTCATGGTGTGGCCTCCATCTTCCCCTGACCTCAATCCTATTGAGAACCTTTGGAGCATCCTCAAGCAAAAGATCTATGAGGGTGGGAGGCAGTTTACATCCAAACAGCAGCTCTGAGAAGTTATTCTGACATCTTGCAAACAAATTTAAGCAGAAACTGTCCAAAAACTCACAAGTTCAATGGATGCAAGACTTGTGAAGCTGCTATCAAATAAGGGGTCCTATGTTAAAATGTAACGTGACCTGTTAAAATGTTTAAAAAGTTAAAATGTTGTTCAAAGTTTGATTGAAATAGCTTTTGATTTCAGTAAATATGCTGCAAACACAACAAATGACTATTTTCAGTTCTTTACAACCTATAAAGTGTTTTGAAACTTACTGTGCGTAATAATTTGGAATAGTGCATTGTAAGTTTTTTATTTTGAAAAAAAAAATGTTATCATTAGGAGGTTTGTTCAATAAAATTTGAATTGTACTCTTAATAGTTGATAACATGAGAATATTGCTGACTGTTGTTTACATCAATTATTTAGGTAAATGAGAAAAATATCATTGGCATAACAATTTGGAACATGGTATATATATATATATATATATATATATATATATATACACACACAGTATCTCACAAAAGTGAATACACCCCTCACATGTTTGTAAATATTTTATTATATCTTTTCATGTGACAACACTGAAGAAATTACACTTTGCTACAATGTAAAGTAGTAAGTGTACAGCTTGTATAACAGTGTAAATTTTCTGTCCCCTCAAAATAACTCAACACATAGCCATAAATGTGTAAACCGCTGGCAAGAAAAATGAGTACACCCCTAAGTGAAAGTGTCCAAATTGGGCTCAATTAGCCATTTTCCCTCCCCAGTTTCATATGACTCGTTAGTGTTACATGGTCTCAGGTGTGAATGTGGAGCAGGTGTATTAAATTTGTTGTTATCGTTCTCACTCTCTCATACTGGTCACTAGAAGTTCAACAGGGCACCTCATGGCAAAGAACTCTCTGAGGAGCTGAAAAAATGAATAGTTGCTCTACATAAAGATGGCCTAGGCTATAAGATGATTGCCAAGACCCTGAAACTGAGCTGCAGCACAGTAGCCAAGACCATACAGCGGTTTAACAGGACTGGTCCCACTCAGAACAGGCCAAGCCATAGCCAACCAAAGAAGTTGACTGCACATGCTCAGCGTCATATCCAGAGGTTGTCTTTGGGAAACAGACGTATGAATGCTGCCAGCATTGCTGCAGAGGTTGAAGGGGTGGGGGGGTCAGCCTGTCAGTGCTCAGACCATACGCCGCACACTGCATCAAATTGGTCTGCATGGCTGTTGTCCCAGAAGGAAGCCTCTTCAAAAGATGATGCACAAAGAAACCCTGCAAACAGTTTTCTGAAGACAAGCAGACTAAAGACATGGATTACTGGAACCATGTCCTGTGGTCTGATGAGACCAAGATAAACTTATTTGGTTCAGATGGTTTCAAGCATGTGTGACGGCAACCAGGTGAGGAGTACAAAGACAAGTGTGTCTTGCCTACAGTCAAGCATGATGGTGGGTGTATTATGGTCTGGGGCTGCATGAGTGCTGCCGGCACTAAGGAGCTACAGTTCATTGAGGGAACCATGAATGCCAACATGTACTGTGACATACTGAAGCAGAGCATGATCCCCTCCCTTCGGAGACTGGGCCGCAGGGCAGTATTCCAAGATGATAACGACCCCAAACACACCTCCAAGACAACAACTGCCTTGCTAAAGAAGCTGAGGGTAAAGGTGATGGACTGGGCAAGCATGTCTTTACACCTAAACCCTATTGAGCATCTGTGGGGCATCCTCAAATGGAAGGTGGAGGAGCACAAGGTCTCTAACATCCACCAACTCCATGATGTCGTCATGGAGGAGTGGAAGAGGACTCCAGTGGCAACCTGTGAAGCTCTGGTGAACTCCATGCCCAAGAAGGTTAAGGCAGTGCTGTAAAATAATGGTGGCCACACAAAATATTGACACTTTGGGCCCAATTTGGATATTTTCACTTAGGGGTGTACTCATTTTTGTTGCCAGCGGTTTAGACATAAATGGCTGTGTGTTGAGTTATTTGAGGGGACAGCAAATTTACACTGTTATACAAGCTGTACACTCACTACTTTACATTGTGGTAAAGTGTCATTTCTTCAGTGTTGTCACATGAAAAGATATAATAAAATATTTACAAAAATGTAAAAATATAAGGGATGTACTCACTTTTGTGAGATACTGTATATAATATATATATATATATATATATATATATATATATATATATATATATATATATATATATATATATATATATATATATATATATATATATATATATTCAAAATTCAGGTGGGTTACCTTCTTTTCTTAGTCCTTTGGTTTGATCAAAGCACCGTCAGGGTGGACTCCCAATCCTCCACCATAAATCAGAAATTAAGAAACAATAGGACCGATGCTTGATGCAAATTTTTCTTTTACTTGAATATTCCAAGAAACATATAAAACTTGAAAGTGCAGACGTGCAAGCAACTGTACAGTATCGAGCATAAATCGCTCTTCATCAGGCTTCTCTGGCTGTGTGTGGGGAACCCGACATCCTCATCTCCCTCTCTTATCCACACCCAACACATTACCACACATGTATACAATCTAATCATTACCGTTAGTGATTAGCAAATCCTAAGAGTTTAACCCTCTCCATGTGAAACAAAATTACAAATGACATTATAAATCCATAAACCAAAATATTTACAAAAGACAGACCCATATGTCATGAAAAGTATCATTTCAATTTCAACTGTTTTCCAGAGATCAGTGACATCTACTGCCATCAAAAATTTACACTTATCAATCAATAATCAATCCGATTCGTAACAATATAGTCACAGATTTCTTAACCCATTTAGACCGGTAATTAAATGGCCAATTTCTCAGACGGGAATTCATTCCGTTAGATCTAGAGAAGATATAAAATATATATATCACATATCAGATCATTGAACTGTCCTGCATCCACAATCTATAGGAATAGATATAGATCATAGTCTCTATTCATACCACCTGGGTATAGAGACTGTAATCTATTAATCCACCAAACCTCACGCTTCCTCAATTTCAAAATCCTGTCTCCCCCTCTTTTATCACAAGATATTTCCTCCAGAACCATAAACCGTAAATCAGTATCCCTGTGTCCCATTTCAGAAAAATGACGTGACACAGGGAGACCTGACTGTGGGTGTCGGATCGTACTACGATGTTGCGCTATACGATCCTTAATTTTTTGGGTTGTTTCCCCCACATAGATGAGATTGCAAGGACATAAAAGGATGTATACCACATAAGATGTCTGACATGTATAAAAGCCATTAAGCATTATTTTATTTTTGGTTGTAGGATGGATAAAGTGATTACCCTTGAGCATAAGATTGCATTGAATGCAATTAAGACATGGAAAACATCCATTTCTTTTCCTGCCCAGAAATGTGGTTTTTCTTTTCATGGGTGTTGGATCTGAATTCAGATCGCACAAGGGAATCACGCAAGGTTTTATTCCGCCGATATGCTTTCATGGGAATTTGTTGAAATTCCTCTATCTGCAGATATGATCGCCTCAAGATTGGCCAATGTTTCCTCACTAAATTAAAGATCTTATCGCTGTAGCTGTGGAATTGGAAAATAAATGGTATCCTAGATCTGGTTGATCTATATTTTTTGTAATTACATGTCTTAGCTGGCTTTAGAATTTTATTTAATTCGTGTGTGATCAAACCCTCCGGGTAGCCCCGCTCTCTAAACTTACAACACATTTCTTCTAATCTATTGCCCCTGACTGTTGTATTGCTAACGATCCGTGTGACCCTAAGGAGCTGACTTCTGATGATAGAACCAAATACATGGGGGGGATGATAGCGATCCAAAAATAAAATAAAGCTTAATGGCTTTTATACATGTCAGACATCTTATGTGGTATACATCCTTTTATGTCCTTGCAATCTCATCTATGTGGGGGAAACAACCCAAAAAATTAAGGATCGTATAGCGCAACATCGTAGTACGATCCGACACCCACAGTCAGGTCTCCCTGTGTCACGTCATTTTTCTGAAATGGGACACAGGGATACCGATTTACGGTTTATGGTTCTGGAGGAAATATCTTGTGATAAAAGAGGGGGAGACAGGATTTTGAAATTGAGGAAGCGTGAGGTTTGGTGGATTAATAGATTACAGTCTCTATACTCGGGTGGTATGAATAGAGACTATGATCTATATCTATTCCTATAGATTGTCGATGCAGGACAGTTCAATGATCTGATATGTGATATATATATTTTATATCTTCTCTAGATCTAACGGAATGAATTCCCGTCTGAGAAATTGGCCATTTAATTAACGGTCTAAATGGATTAAGAAATCTGTGACTATATTGTTACGAATCGGATTGATTATTGATTGATAAGTGTAAATTTTTGATGGCAGTAGATGTCGTTGATCTCTGGATAACGCTTGAAATTGAAATGATACTTTTCATGACATATGGGTCTGTCTTTTGTAAATATTTTGGTTTATGGATTTATAATGTCACTTGTAATTTTGTTTCACATGGAGAGGGTTAAACGCTTAGGATTTGCTAATCACTAACGGTAATGATTAGATTGTATACATGTGTGGTAATGTGTTGGGTGTGGATAAGAGAGGGAGATGAGGATGTCGGGTTCCCCACACACAGCCAGAGAAGCCTGATGAAGAGCGATTTATGCTCCATACTGTACAGTTGCTTGCACGTCTGCACTTTCAAGTTTTGTATGTTTCTTGGAATATTCAAGTAAAAGGAAAATTAGCATCAAGCATCGGTCCTATTGTTTCTTCATTTCACATATATATATATATATATATATATATATATACACTAGACTGTATATATATATATATATATATATATATATATATATATATCAAATACACTGCCTGCACTGACTTGAATATAGAGTCTACACCGAATATCTAGTCTACGCTAAATGCAGAGTATATATATAATATATATATATATATATATATATATATATATATATATATAAATATATACTAGACTGTATATATACTGTATATATATATATCAAATACACTGCCACTAACTAACCTGCCTGCCTAATCTATCTCCATCCACACACTATACACGGCCGCTATGTAAGCAGTCTTATATAGTGTAGGGCATGGACTTAGTCACTTTGAGCCATGATTGGCCAAAGGCACCCTGCTGTGATTGGCCAAAGCATGCAGGTCAGGTGCATGCTTTGGCCAATCATCATACAGCAATGCACTGCGATCTCGCAGTGCATTATGGGGCGATTTGCGGTGCTAGAATTTCCCGCGAATGCCCCATATGTTTGGTTCGTTTTAGAACAAAAGAACACCCGATGTTCGAGTCGAACTTACGTTCGACTCGAACCGCGGGCTCATACATACTCTGCATTGTTTCTGTATAATGTATGAAAACATGACAAATATCAATATGGAATACTATCTGCCTATATTGTGTGCAGAGCTATCATTCTTGCGGAGAAGTTCTAATTACTTTGCTATGTTTTTCAGACTGCAGATGTAAAGTATTTTTGTATCTAGCATTGCTATGTGTGAGTCATATGAGGAATCTGGGTGATGGTGGTGAATAGACAATGCAGACAAAATATGGCCAAGTTTACGTTAATATATCTTTAGACCTTCAGAACTAATGCAACGTTCTCATTTCCAGATATATGCAGATGTGCTGACCTTGATACAGTGATAGTCAAACAGGGTTCAGGGTTAATACTAATGTGGCTGAAATCACATTGTAGTAAATCAGCTTATGACATTGTTTGCAATCATCTTTTAAGAGTGTAAAAGTGAGCACAACAGGTTATGCTGGGAATAAAAAGGTTAAATAAGAGGTTGCAGCAGGGCAGAACTAGTTGCCTAAGAGAATTGTAAAGTGTACATATATCTCAGTTTTGAATAGACAAAAGACAGACAATACGATTATCATTAGAAAGGTCACAGTGATTTACTCAATATGTACCACATCCCTAATTGGCAAATGGATATTGGGTATTCCTCTTTTATGGGATTTTAAAGGCACTTTACTCATATGACAATACAAATAAGTAAAAAAGGGTTTTATTAATATCTATAACAGTTAAAAACAGTGAACACAAAATGTACATGGCCTATACGACTAAAGTGCACCAACTCCAATATAGGCGATGAACGAAAATGACATCCTCCACCCAACAGGTTTCAGAGTTAAATTGCACCTCCTTCATCAGGGATAAGGAAGATGCCAATTATCTATGTAGCGCTGGTAGATTTTTATCTACCGCTGATAGGTAAATTTAGTGGGTCGCTTATTATAGGAAGTTGGATTTGCCTCTGTTCCAGCCTGGCTGATGTTGCATGCAGTTCCACATTGTGCCGGTGGGTGTCGTTGTCACCATCGGCAGGTGTTGGAAAAGCAACGTGTTGAAGCGAATGAGTGCTCCTCTGTCCCGAGGATTTTAGCTAGGAGGAGGGATTTAAGGGGTTTGTGCTAGAGGGGGTGATTTGGGAGAGGATTTGTGCTGCCCCCATAGCAAGTTACAAAGAATTACAATGTTAAAGATATCTTCCAGATCTTCTGTTGTACACAGCAAATCAAGTGCTCATTTTGTTTTTTAAAACATCTATTCTGTCTGTTTCCAGATGAGTATCCTGCCCTAAGGCCCAAAGTCCTTCCCAGCATAGGTATCCACAGAGCTTGCAGTCTCAATCTTGTTCCCCACAAGTGTTCTACTTCTCACCAATGGAAAAGTTTATTTGACTGACGCTCCTGTGCCTCACATGTGTTCTGAAGCCTATCACTCTCCCATGATAGACTATACCGTGTTGGGGAACAACCACGATTCCCAGAAGGGGCAACTATGCGTAGCTTTTTCTGTCCTCTGCTGTCTCCTCTGTCCATGCATGGCCCCCTTGTGATGCAGCATTGGATATTTCTATATCACGTCTGTCCATAAATGGCCCCCTAAATACTGCAGTAATTCGGCGACTATAATAGGCACCAGCATCCCCCAGATGGTGGAGTCCACTACAGCGTACAAGCTTGTCCACTGCAGAGTTTCCATTGTACCCAGAGCACAGCAGGTGTCATGTGACCACTCTGTCACTCTGTTACCCTGTATACTTAGTGAACACCGGGATATCATCCCAACAGGCATCACTCAGCGGCCCACTGCATGGAGAGGAGTGGTGGCTAGAGGCTAGCACCTGACTCCCTCTCTGTAATACCCTGTTGCACATGCTTTGAAAGTTATTACTTAAAACCAAAAAGAGAGAGCAATCTGCTTATAGAACTTCTATGGACCGATAAAAATCCTATAAGCAAGATGGTCTCCCTTTTTTGTGTTAATATTATTATATACAAGGGGACTCTGGACCCACCTAAAAGTGACTATTACTAAAATTTGATATGAAAGTTATTGATTAGCAGCTGGATGTGCTAACTGACCAGATTTACAGCAGGCAAGATGGTTGTTCCCTCACAATTCCATACACCATCATTATAGAAGCCACGAAAGCCACAGTGTTGGCTTTCTGCCAAAGAAAATATAGAGATTGTCTTTATACTAAAACAGCCCTAACACTTAACCCTCTCCTATCTACACACCTAATGCTTAAAACATGCCCTAAACATTTTACTTACCCCTTACTTATATCCTAAAATGCTCAACCCCTGAGCCTAACTGCAACCTAACCCTTATGCCGCGTACACACGGTCAGACTTTTCGTCTACAAAAGTCCGATGGACGCCGACGGACCAAAGCCGGCTGACAATCCGATCGTGTGTGGGCTTCCCCGTACTTTCAGCTGACTTTTTCAGCCGCAAATCTGACGGACTTTAGATTTGAAACATGCCTCAAATCTTTACGTCGTAACTACGCCGGACCCAGAAATCCACACGCCTGTATGCTAGTCCGACGGACAAAAACCCACGCTAGGGCAGCTATTGGCTACTGGCTATCAACTTCCTTATTTTAGTCCGGTGTACGTCATCACGTACGAATCCGTCGGACTTTTGTGTGATCGTATGTAGGCAAGTCCGTTCCTTAGAAAGTCTGCCGCAAGTCCGCCAAAAGTCCGTTGAAAGTCTGTCAGGCGGGCTGTCGGACTTTTGTAGCCGAAAAGTCCGACCGTGTGTACGCGGCATTAAACTAAGCACTACACTAAATGTCTCCTATTCTGCAGACTGTTCAATGCATCCTCCGCTGAAAATATTCAGGTCCTGCAGCAAAAGCATGCAGCACCAGGATCCCAGCACCAACATAATCTGATATAACTTCCTGAATTATGAAAACCTAAGCAAATGGGGGGAAAAGGTGTAGTGACTTGAGAAACAATACACAGAAGTGGCTATGAGATAACCTGCATTTTAGATATGTTGTGCTGTGTGTACACCTGAATAAAATCTTAGTCTACCTTCTCCATTCCCTGCCGCTCATTTTCATAATCGTCTGTGGAGGTAGAATGAAACACACACTGGCCAATGACCATCTCTCAGATAAACTACATGCATAATTTTGCAAACACGCACACCACCAGGATGATACAAGAGTCAGTCCACTGTACTTGGGTAGATTAGAGATCTTCAGATTTTGTCGGTTTATTGGTCACTTCAGATTTTACACGTGATGGCAAGTAAGACCTAAAAAATAAATAAAAAAAATAAAAATAAACCATTTTCAAATAATAACACAGATTGTTAACATGATGCAAATTGGGATTAAAATGAACTAAAGGAAAACCTTTTTATTTTTCATTTTGGATAGAGTAATGGATAGTTACAAGCCCTGTCAGTTTGAAAATTTCCTCTAAATTACTGTTTTGGTAACAACTCAAAATGTGGAATTTTCTTTCACTTTCAATGATAATGGTAAACATGACAAACAGAAAGCGTGAATCTCCACAACTGGGACAGCAATAAAAACTGACAGGTGTTCTAATCCCTCTCAACTCTACCCAAAACTAAAAGAAAAAAGTTTTGCCTATAGTTACACTTTAAGAAAATGTATCATAACTTGTGTAGAGACACCTGGGTATCAAGCAGTTGTCTACTAACCAACAGCCACTACTTGGAAACACTATTCCAGGTCATAATATTTTTTAATGTTTTTGTCTACAGTTGGTTCAATTGTCAAAATGTTTGTGTACATACAGTAGGTATGCGCAATTGTGCATATAAAATGATACATTCAGTTTTGTTATACTACTGGTGCAATAGACAGAAGAATCATGGACCCGGAAACAAGATGATAGTCCGTTTAAAGAATATGTAAACACAACGTTTCATATTCCTGATATGTGCCTGCTGATTTGGGTTATTTTCACCAAAGAAATGTAGCAGTATACACTTTGGCCTACATTTTTTAAGAAAGATTATTTATTTATAAAATGTTATAATGAAAACAAAGAAAAATGCATTTATTTTCTAAATATTTAGGTCTTTTTTCGCTTAGCAAAAAATTAATAACCCAGCAGTTATTAAATACCACCAAAAGAAAGCTATATTTGTGGGGAAAAAATTAGAAAAGTTTCATGTGAGTACAGTGTTGCATTATCATTCAAAGTGCGACAACGCTGAAAGCTGAAAATTGGCCTGGGCAGGAGGGGGGTGAAAGTGCCCGTTATTGAAGTGGTTAAAAAAGGGGGGGGGGGGATGTATTTAATATATTTATAATGTTTTTTTTTATAACTATACACAAATGTTTTGCCTTTCATTTCTATTTTAAACTGAATGGTTTGTTTTACAAGGTGATCGTTCACAATCACTTTAATCTGAACGGGATCTGATCATAGTCCATGATCTGCAGATACTGTCAAACATTACAACATTACTCTGTAGACTCATAGCTATGTGATGATAACTTATGATCCCGGTTACACCCATACAGTGTTCCGCAGCACTGATCTCTAGTCTTTTGGCTGTAGACCAGAGATTACTTCACGTAATCCAAATAGCAGATATGTGTGTGAGAGAGGATGGGAGTGCTCCACTCCTCCACTCTGGTCTCATGTTGCTGGTATAATTTTTTCAAATTTCCTTTTTTAGATTCATCAGCTGAGTTTTTTCATGTTGGCAGGAGGGATGTCTCAAATATTTTACAAGGATCCCTTGGAAACTGTACAGACGTTTAAAGTTCAAGACTCAGTTAATCCAAAACTAACATTTTAGTGTTGGCAGATAACAAGAGCTGGTAGTTATATCCACTGGAGTTTCTGGTCATATATTCCTTCCAGTGGTGGGCAGTGCTGAAGTGATATTTAAAGGCCACGTCATCCCCTGCAACTTCAGGGCTGTATTTACCACAAGGCATTTGTGGGATACTATATAAATCAGCAAGATTACAGGGGGACAGCACCAAGTTTCAACATTTACAGGCTGTGGTACCTTTTTCCTTATTTTGTTTCCTTTTTCTGTCCACCTCTGGACACCTCCTGTGGCTACATTCAGAGAACTATGAGGGTGGAGGGGTGTTGAGAGAAGTCAAAAAGCTAATAATAATTCAGGAACCATGAAACCATCTCTAGTTTCTTTTGTTTGGTGGTGTGTAAGGTTACAAATGAATCCTACATATGTATAAAGCAGAAGCACATTGCCTCTATTAAGAAATACTGGCAGTGGGTTTTACTGAAATAATTCCAACACGAAGGTAAAAAGTCTATCAAAGGGTGTCTTTTTTCAGGTATGGTAAGGAAGCATAATAAGAAGAACATCCCTGCCACCGTTCACATTCAGATTCTGCGTCCCTGTGATGTTTCCACAATACTGCATACCACACTTGTCACATTGGGCTTCTAGAGGGCACCACCAAAGATACAATTTTCACTCAGCACTGACTCTGCCATGAGAAAAGTATGGTGGATGCCAATTCTGACCTCTCCTATGAAAATGTTAAGCTGATCATACATAGTTCTTTTTTTTTTTCATTCAGCCAAAAGACTAAATGAAAAAAACTGAACTGAATCCTCCATTCACACATTCGAGGTGGGGAAATTCTCCCTGCTGCATGCTGAACAGAAGTCAACCAGAAGAGTGACTTCTGTTCAACTGCAGCGGCCACACATGGATCGAAATTCAGCAGGTCTCTATTGAACTGACTGAATTTCAATCCATCTATGGCTACCTTTAGCTTTTTAATGCTCATGAATTGGTTTCTTTGCTGTTTTAGTCCCTGACCTGGAACAGATATACAGATAAGAAATTGTGACCTCTCTCTCCCCGCTTAATGGTTTTTCAACCCCCTCGAGGTCCAGAGTCCCCGGCATACATGACATAGCAAAATCTCCAAAAGAATCCTGTCTTCTTGAATCTAAGGACCACACACTGACATATAAAAATTACTAACCAGAATAATACCCACATCTAACAAAAACCAGTAGGTGGAGTATAACCCCTATAAAAAAAACACAATTTATTAAAACGCAGAATAAAACCACATACCATGGTATTATTCATAAAAACACTCTGGAAGGTTGGATATCTGGTTTATGAGACATATTTCATATTGATCTATATAAATAACCTAAACTTAAACTGTCATAAAATATAAAACTATTTCCCAAACTCTCAAGAAATGTCCACATTGATATTCCCTCTCCACCTGTACAGATAGTAACTAGATGTCAATCTAATTGCACTTGTATTCACTCAATAATATGAGAAGGCTTTATCTCCCCGTCCGTAAGCCACTTGTTCTCATTGAGGCACCTGTAAACAAGTGACAAGGCTTTACCTCCCTACTTTTATGCCAACACCCAGAGCACCTCTGTTTTGTGGAAAACTGATATAACAGAGCCTACCTCAAATATCTAATGATTAGCTGCCTTCCTGCCCTTAACTGCTTCATTCCATCCTGGTCCTCACATGTCTTGTTTTCATTATTACAGATCCTCTTGAGGCATGCATACATGAATTTCCTGGAACTTGGACTTCACAGTAAGGGCCATGTCATACTAGTGATCCTGTTCCATATTCCAAATGTGCTTCTGCATTGTTGCCCTGTCACACATTCTTCCAATCACAACTACAAGTGGCTTTTTCAACACACGCGGTACACTTTTGTCATCATCCCGAGAAATGCAATGCAACCGCTGAGGTGCATATGTGTAGACAAGAAGTGTCTCCAAAAAGACTGCAGAAGATCAACAGCAAAGAGCTGGAACCCAAGGATGAACAGTAGGTGAAATTCACTCAATGAAGTACATACAGTTGTGCTCAAAAATTTACATACCCTGGCAGAAATTGTGAAATTTTGTCATTTATATTGAAAATATGACTAATCATGCCCAAAAACTGTCTTTTATTCAAGGATAGTGATCGCATGAAGCCATTTATTATCACAGTTTTTTGGCTCCTTTAAAAAACATAATGATAACAGAAATCACCCAAATGGCCCTTATCAAAAGTTTACATACCCTGGAATGTGTGGCCTTGGTACAGACACAGAAGGTGGCACACACAGGTTAAAATGGCTATTAAAGGTTAATTTCCCACGTGTGGCTTTTTACATCACAATTAGTGTCTGTGTATAAATAGTCAACGAGCTTGTTAGCTCTCACATGGATGCACTAATTAGGCTAGATACTAAGCCATGGGGAGTGAAAAGAACAGTCACAAGACCTGCGTAACAAGGTAATGAAACTTTACAAGGCTGGAAAAGGATACAAAAAGATATCCAAAGCCTTGAATATGCCAGTCAGTACTGTTCAATCATTTAATAAGAAGTGGAAAATTTGGGGATCTCTTGATACCAAGCCACAGTCAGGTAGATCAAGAAAGATTTCAGCCACAACTGCCACAGAAATTGTTTGGGATACAAAGAAAAACCCACAGGTAACCTCAGGAGAAATACAGGCTGCTCTGGAAAAAGATGGTGTGGTTGTTTTTAAGGAGCACAATACGATGATACTTGAACAAAAAAGAGCTGTATGCTCAAGTTGCCAGAAAGAAGCCTTTACTGCACAAGTTCCACAAAAAAGCCTGGTTACAATATGCCCAACAACACCTTGACATGCCTCATTGGCTTTTTTGTGGCATTGGCGCAGTTAAGGCTTCTTTCTGGCAGCTCAACCATGCAGATCTTTTTTGTTCAAGTGTTGTTGAATTGTGCGCCTTAAAAACAACCACACCATCTATTTGGAGAGCAGCCTGTATTTCTCCTGAGGTTACCTGAGGGTTTTTCTTTGTATCCTGAGCAATTCTTCTGCCAGTTGTGGCTGCAATCTTTCTTGATCTACCTGACCTTGGCTTGGTATCAAAAGAGTCCAGAATTTTCCACTTCTTAATAAGGGATTAAACAGTACCGACTGGCATATTCAAGGCTTTGGATATCTTTTTATATACTTTTCCATATTTATAAAGTTCTATTACCTTGTTACGCAGGTCTTTTGACTGTTCTTTTCTACCTCCTCATGGCTCAGTGTCCAGCCTGCTTAGTGCATCTATGTAAGAGCTAACAAACTCATTGACTATTTATACGCAGACACTAATTGTGATTTAAAAATCCACAAATGTGAGAAATTAACCTTTGATTTCCATTTTAACCTGCATGTGTCACCTTGTGTGTCTGTACCAAGACCAAACATTTCAGGGTATGTAAACTTTTGATCAGGGCCATTTGGGTGATTTCTGTTATCATTATGATTTAAAAAGGATCCAAAAAACTATGTGATAATAAATGGCTTCATGTGATTGCTATCCTTAAATAAAAGACAGTTTTTTGGTATGGTCAGTCATATTTTCAGTGTCAATGCCAACATTTCACAATTTCTGCCAGGGTATGCACACTTTTGAGCAGACCCCTTTTACACTGAGGGCGTTTTGCAGGTGCTATTGCATTAAAAATAGCACCTGCAAAACGCCCTAAAACAGCTGCTCTATGCACTCCAGTGTAAAAGCCTGAGGGCTTTCACACTGGAGCGGTGCGCTGGCAGGGCATCAGAAAAAGTCCTGCCAGCAGCTTCTTTGGAGCGGTGAACTCACGATCCTCCACCGCTGCTCCCCAGCTCCGCTCCGGCGGCGTTTTGCGGGTGGATTTAACCCCTTTTCGGCCGCTAGCGGCGGGTGAAAACCGCCCCGCTAGCGGCCAAATAGCGCCGCTAAAACGACAGTAAAGCGGCGCTTAAAATAGCGCCGCTTTACCGCTGACGCCTTAGGCAGCGCGGTGTGAAAGGGCTCTATCTGTATACTATAATTGTACATTGCCTCCTAAATCACAGGACAAACTCTTCTCTAGCATATGGGATCTTGGTAATCTGTCTGAGGATCCAGAAATTGTGTAAAAAAACAGGTAAAAGGTCAGATTACCCACAACTGATGCTTCAGTTTTTGGTAGCTGTTGGAGTTTCAACCCACCTTAGAGTTTCTTGTATCCTTACAGGATGCCGATAGTGGGATCCCTGCATTGATGGGTCTAGACACCAGTATTGGGGGCTTCCACTCTCCCTGTTGGATTCATAAATATTATCAAGTATGCAGGATGTGTCGAAACACAAACACAGTAAGAAAAGGTTGGCGGTAACATGCAAAACTTCAAAGTGGATGGACGGGAACTATGGAGGGGGGATTATCCCGGAGTATCCAAGACATGTAACAAGCCAGGGGTTAGCTGAATACGTTTGGCAAGTCTAGTTTAAGGAGCAATCCCCCCCCCCCCCCCAGAAATTTAGCAGAGGAAAATGCATGCTGGTCATATGTACCCCACAGGTTTCAGCTACAGAATTTAACAGAAGACGTTGCTATATGGAAATGTTGTAGTGGCTTTTTCTTCCTTCTCAAACCTGGCTTTAGGGCAAATACACTGAACACCTTCTGTACAAAAGAAATACAAGACAACTATTATATTAGCATTAACAAGCAAGCGTTTGTGCACAGCAATAAAAGTAATACACTCCTAGATATTTATTACAACGTGTAGTTTTACTGCAACAATGATGATCACTCTCATCTTCTAAGAAAACAGGGAGGGAGTGCACTCTCCTGTTTTATAAACATCCTACCTGTTCTCCACCCTACCTGCTGAGTGCTCAGTCACCCTTACTTTCCCAGGCAGACAGTAAAGTCCATAGAAATTCCCCTAAGGGTCATAAGGAAAATAAGTGCATATTTAGTTACACTGGAAGCCTGATTTCATTTGTGGGCCTTATCACATTTACAACTTTGGTTTACATTTAGATAAGCAAATTGCTTAGGGTTTGTTAGCATGGGTGAATGACTTACTGGCAGAAAGATCCTGTGTTAAAGTTGTCAGTATGCTGTATGCATGGAACATACAAGTGTTCAGCATAGACCTATAAATGGACCCTATTGGCTTTTGCCATTACACGTGTCAATATCAACAATGTAAACATAAAGAATTAATTAATACCACTTTTATGTACTCTTATATCACATTGGGTTAAAACATGTAAATTAAATGAATATCACAATCTTAAAAAATCTGAAATAAATGGTTGCCACGATCTCCACACAAAAGTCCAAATCATATATTTAGTCCATAAATCAAACAAAGTGTGTACACCACACATACTGTATCTTAATCTTGCTTGTGCTCCTCCTCACTACCATGCAAGCCACTGAAGGACAAATTGTGAATTCACCATGTGGTCATAGCAATGCACACTCACCAAAAGGTATTGACACCTTTAAACAAGAAGGTCAATGTATGCTTATTGTAAACCCAGGCACTGTGGATTACTCTTTAGTCCAGGCATCCGGTCTCCCAGGGGACTTGTATTGGACCACACAGCCTCTGCTCTCCTCTCTGCCTCTATTATCATGTGCCAACAAATGACACCAATATAAACAGCCGTATAGTGTAGTACTCCATAAACGCTGCTGCTTCTTGATGATGCCCATGCAGCAAAACGCGTTAGTCGTCATTTTCGGTGGTGACATCACATCTAGGTGTGTCTTCCGGCTATTTGAATATATGCTGGCTCCAGGGTAAATGGAGCAGCAGCGTTTCTAGAGTACTACACTATGTAGTGGTTTATTTTGTTTAAAGGGGTCAATACATTTTGGTGGGGGTATATTGCTATTACCAGGTGGTGAATTCACACTTTGTCCTGCACTGGCTTGCATGGTAGTGAGGAGGAGCACAAGCAAGATTAAGATATATGCGGTGTGGGGACACACTTGGTTTGATTTATGGACTGAATATATGATTCGGAGATTGTTGCACCCATTCATTTCACATTTTTGAAATTGTGGTATTCATTTCATTCACATTTTAAACAAAGGTGATGTAGAGTAAATGAAAGTGGTATTCATTCATTCTATATGTTTAAATTAAGGTGGTGTATGAATATTTAATTTGCTCACATGCTAATACTTCTAGGCAAAGAGGCAATAGATTTACTATTCCAGTTCATCATGCTCGTACTCATATACGCGCACGTGTGCATGCGAATTAGCGTGCGTAGTTAGTGCCCAGTGGCTTATTTAAAGTGGTCTGTCACCATGAGCAGTTGCTGAATTGTCTTCAGCTTGTACCTGTATTCCTGAGACCCGATACTTTAAAACTGCTTACCTGTGTATGACCTGGGTTTCACCTGGAGTTTGCCTTTGCTCCTGGATTAACCTTGTTCATCTGACCTCGGCCTGTTTACTGGACTCATCTTTGCATGCTAAAACTGTACTGTGCTGCTCGACTGTTCCTGACCTTGGCCTGCTTCCTGGACTTGCTCTGCTTGCTGACTCGGCCCCTTGTCACCCGGCTGTCGCAGGTCGCTGTCTGCATACCAGCTCTGTTACCATCTCCTGCTCTGGTGCCAAGCTGCTTCAGTATCCTGTTCTTAGTCAGATTGCGACCCCCAACTTCATCCACCTAAGAGCGGACTTCACCAGCCAGATACTCCAGCACTCATGCCACTTAGTGCCCTCACACTCTGTGTCTCCACCTTCAGGAGTCTTGGGCAGGAGGTGCAAGAGAGGCATCCACAACATTCCAGTTGTCACCGGGTACATGATACTACATGCACACTGAGTGTTGCACGCATTTCAAAGTTAGCAAAAACGTTTACATGCATACATCATAAAATACAGCCAAAAATATGGCCCCAGGTGCAATGGTGTCTTTTTTTTGTGCTGCTGAACACAGTAGAACATTCCACTGTCCAGCACAGCTGTCAGAATAGACCCAGTGTCTTCTATAGTGCTGTATGCAGACACATACAAAACTATGCACTGTATGCATTGTTGTATACAGTGTTTTTAGGTGTGAATGAGTATGTAATGAATGAGTGTGTATGAGTGTGAAAATTTGCCTGAAAAAAAAAACATTTATGCAATACACACACTTTTCTTCATGTTTTATCCCTGTACAAATACTGCAGGTATATAAAAATAGCTGTTGATGTGCATCACTTTCTGTATGAGCTGACAACACAGTGCCTCTGCTGCATTGAAATCTGAAGTGTTATCAGCTCTGCCTGCCGGTGTTCTGCCGACAAAGTTCCCCTCGGCGGATAAGGACCCCCCTGTACTGCGCAGGCGCAGCACGAGCCGGCGGTAATAGCCGAAGGCGGATAGTTGTAAATCAGCTGTACATGGCGCCTGTAAGAGGGCCCCTTGCCACGCTTCGGGCATAGCCTTGCTTCGCTCGGCACTTTTTTGTTCTACCCCTAGGTCCACTTGGATGGTGGGGCTTGAACCTGGACCCAGGGCACAGACGCCGTGTACAGCTGATTGAAGGTTTTCAGCTTTGGCTATTTTCGGTGGCTCCTTAGTCATTCGTACTGCGCAAGCGCTGCGCCTGCGCAGTACAGGGGGGTCCTTATCCGGGAAACTTTCTCGGCAAGACGCCGGATTACAAACATCCCCTTCTCCTCATCTCTATAAAATAATGAGGAGTGGTTCTATAGTCCAGATGGGGAGAACAAACACACTTTTTTGTGGATATACTGTGCCTATACAGAAAATGGAGAAAAAAATAAAATAAAAGTGCTATGTCTACCAAATAACAGGTTCTAGCTATCACATTGCTCAGTAATTAGGTGTTTGTAGAGTTTATAAAAGCAGCTTTGGGGCTGTAAATATGGCCAGACACTAGTAGTTTTGCTTCAATCATCTTCATACATTTCATTGGAACGGCACCAAACAAAAGTTCATCATCACCCTGCCCAATGAAGATTCGTAATTCATCACTGAATATCACTTTCATCCAGTCATCCACAGGCCATGATTTGTTTTCTTTAGCCCACTGTAAACTTGTTTTTTTCTGTTTAGGTGTTAATGATGGTTTTTAGGTTTGCATGCGGTATATGGGAAAACACCTAAATACCACATGCGATCTGCTTTTGTGAATGGAGCCCAATATATTAAGTTTACCTTTAAGCTTTATGTACAAAGGGCATTTGAAAACTTCTTCTGAATGTTGAAACTTGGCAGCTAGTAACCGACGTTTAAAAAAACGTCTGTTTTGCCACTTTTACCAGCCGCGTTTATGAGCGTTTAGAAGCGTTTTCAATGGGGAATTAGTTCTGACCATTTGTAATGGTAAAAAATAGACTTTCTAAAAGATCTCTCTCTCTCTATCTCTCCATCCTAACCAGCAGCTCCTGAGGGCGCAGCGCTACATATAATTCTTCATTGGTTCTCCTTTTATACTCTTTATTTATAAACTTTTTTTACCAAAACCAAAATCCTTCGTTCTCATCTGAATAGTCTGACCCCCCATTCCTTTGTTATTACCCATGTCACCACTCCATTGCTCCATATGAAACAATACGTTGAATACTAGTTCTAGAAATACAAATTTTAGATTTCTGTGAAAAAGTGTTTGCTTTCATTACCTTCTTTAGTAAATAATATCCTCAGCAACAATTGTTATTATTTTCTGGGACAGATTGTTGTCTGCATTTACTGAGAAACCCAGGAAGCAGAGTTCATTTATTCTCACATATCTATTCCCTCCACAACACATCTTATGTTTTTCCATTTTCTTCCAAGGTCAGTTCAGTGTCTTTTCATATCTAACATCAACAAAGAAATTCCACTTGTATGATGACTCAATCTGTCTCTGTATACAATCATCATACCGCTGCTTAAAAGAAATCTGTCATGAGTGAAACCTGGAGGCTGCCATTACTGAGCCCTTTTTCTAAAAATACTTGTTCTGGGTCAATGACCCAAAAACATGGAAGCCAGTGCATTAATAAAACAGCCAGGCAACTAGCATTTCAGGAGGAGGTTAGTAGTGGCAGCCCCTTCATCGTTGTTTTTTTCTTACAAAAAGTTAAACAGAACTTCATTCCCTCAATCAGCAGTTGAGATTTTAATAAAGTATAACAACATACAAGTCATACAAGTCAGCTGACATAACACACCAAGCATTGACTATTTTTAATCCTTATGCAGCCAGCATTCGTTAATAGATAGGAAGGAAGGTACAACATATATTTAGTTGTTTTAAACTTTTATTTTTACATTTCTTAAAGTGGTTGTAAAGGCACAAGGTTTTTTACCTTCATGCATTCTATTCTTTTTTAATAAATCTGCAAAAATGTCAACAATTCTGTGTTTTTCTGTCAATATGGGGTGCTGTGTGTACATTAATGAGGAAAAAAATTAACATAAATGATTTTAGCAAATGGCTGCAGTATAACAAAGAGTGAAACATTTAAGGGGGGTCTGCATACTTTGCATCCCCACTGTATGTTCAGGAATGGCCCCCCATGAATGCCGGGGGACGTCTGCTGTCAGCACCAAGGACGATCCCAGGATCTCATCTACAGCCTCATACCAGCGGGCTTGGTGCTGCACCCCTGACAGGCTGTCACTGAAACCGGCCCACTGAGCCATTGGCCCACCGGGAAACTCCCGGTAGTCCCGATGGCCAGTACATGCCTGACAGAAAGTGTTTAGAGGCTTTGCAGCTAGGTCACATTGCCAGTTTTGCCAGCAAAGACACATTATTATTATTATAATACAGGATTTATATAGTGCCAACAGTTTACACAGCTCTTTACAACAGAAGAGCAGACAGAACAATTAGAACACAATTGAATACAGTAGGAATCAGAGAGGGCCATGCTCATTAGAACTTACAATCTAAGAGGGAGGGTCAAGAGATACAAAAGGTAATAACTGTGGGGGTTGAGCTGATAGAGAAAAATAAAAGTACAGTTGTTAGGGTTTTCAGGGATCAACTAAAAGTGGACAGACTAGGAGATAGCCGGACAGATCGGGGTAGGGAGTTCCAGAGGGTGGGAGAGGCTCTGGAGAAGTCCTGGAGGTGAGAAGGGAAGGAGGTGACAAGGTAGCTAGAGAGCAGGAGGTCTTAGGAGGAACAAATAGAACAATTACATTAGTATTTTGAGACTAGGTTAGAGATGTAGCTGGGGGCAGAGTTGTGGATGGCTTTGTAAGTTGTTGTTAGTATATTGAATTTAATTTGTTGGGTGAGTGTAAATCAGTGGAGGGATTGACAGAGAGGAGTAGCAGACTGAGCGGTTGGTAAGGTGAATGAATCTGACAGCAGCATTCATGATGGACTGAAGGGGGGATAGACTATGTAAAAGTAATCCAGTGAGAAGGGAGTTGCAGTAGTTGAGATGAGAGATAACCAAGGAGTGAACAAGGAGCATTGTGGTCACATTGGTTAGGAAGGGACGTATTTTGGAGATGTTGCGGTGGTTGAGGAGGCAAACTTTGGACATTGATTGGATGTGGGGCCAAAAGGATAGTTTGGAGTCCAGGGTTAAACCTAGCACCCAGGCATGTGGGGATGGGTTGATAGTTGAGCCATCGAGAAAGCAAGGACCCCAACGAAGGGGGAACCTTTGTACCCCCCGGTACAGTGGGACTTTACAGGCGAACAAGACAGTTGATTTATAAGTAAAATCTATTTCTTTGGGCGTGTCCGGCATGGCGCTGGGAGCAGACGTGTGCTAGCTGAGCTCCCGTCTCCGGCCAGAAATCCTATCATTATCCTAGTGTGGAAGATCGCATTATAACGCTATTAATCCCCGGACCATCTGAGGGAGGACTGGGGGATGCCCGCAGGAAAAAACCGAGCCAGGGCAGGTACAACAACACCCCGATCAGAACCCGCTCTGGGCCGAACTCAGCGGCACACGAGGCGTCCAAGATGGCGTCGCAGGCAGACCTCCCTCCGGACGGAGCGATACAAGCGGGCTCGGCAGCGTTCGATGCCCTAATGCTGGCCATAACCACCTGCCAGGCCACATTAACTACAAAAATCGAACATGTGCAGACAGAAACAGCCCTTATCCGGAGAGATATGGACAAATTCAGAGACCGGGTTTCCGAAGCGGAGCGTCGAATCTCTGAGGCGGAGGATATACAGAGGGACCATCATGCGGACATCCAGGCACTGAAATTGAAAGTCAAACACCTGGAAGGCAGGGCCGAGGATGCCGAGAACCGCAATAGGAGAAGCAATCTGCGGGTTCTTGGCCTTCCGGAAGGTGCGGAGGGGGCAGACCCGGTGTCCTTCATGGAGGGGCTATTGCCTAAACTGCTGCCCAGAGCCACCTTCTCTCCTCACTTCTCCATAGAGAGAGCTCATCGGATGCCGGCATCTAGAGGCCCTCCAGGCGCACCGCCGCGTACTTTTATATTTAAGCTATTGCATTACAGAGATCGGGATACTATCCTAAGAGAAGCTAGACTCCAGGGTGAACTGAAATTCAACAATGCAACCCTCCTGATATTCCCGGACTATTCGGTGGAGACGCAGCGTCGCCGCAAGTCCTTTGATCAGGTCAGAGCCATGCTGAGACAAAAGGGGGTGAGATATAGTATGCTCTTCCCTGCCAGGCTGCGTGTTCAAGACGGGGAGAGATTGCAGTTTTTTACCTCTCCCAGAGAAGCTATAGCCTGGGCTGAAACACTCCGCAACTGAACCCAAGATAGAGCCAGGCATATATTCTTTTCCTGATTAGCATTAAATCATGACCCAAGTGCTTTATAAATCCCAAGACCTAATATCCCTATTGAGTTTTTGCATGACCCTACCCATGCACAATCTAAGTTGGAGGAAGCGGAAAACTTTTTGCAGCAGCTCTTTCCAGTAACCAAGGTGACCGCCGATGGGCCCGGATTTCGCCTGGAGAAGAACACAAGACACAGTTTGCCACACTAAGAGGAGACTCTCGAGCTTCCCCCCTGCATGCACTACCGACCCCGGGCTGAGGTGAGGAGATGTGGGGGTTTTTCTTCCTTGACTGTGCACCGGAGGACTGTCTGGGAAGCCCCGATGTGGACTGTCCATACCATCTCCTTTTTGGCCACACCAGCTGCACTGAGTGGGGGATGCGGTGTCTGACCCGGGATCCGGTCCGGACTCCCCATCTTTCCCTTCCCTTTTTCTCTCCCCCCCCCCATTCCTTCCCTTCCTCCCCCCCAACCCCCCCCTTTTTTCCCTTTTGTTACCAGTCCCCTATATCAAAGGGAAATGCTGGAGACAGAGCTGCTGGGAATCTCCTATTGGAGACACCTGTCCTGGACTTCCTATGTTAGTTTTTGATATAGTAGTTGTGCATAGCTCAAATCTGAGGAGTACCTTATTGTTGTTAAGATAGCTGAATAGGGGTTTGCCCTCAACAAAAAGTTTAAGATTGCGCCCCCGGGGACCCGGGTGATCCACACTAATTATCCATGCCGGATCATAAACCGCATTAGCGTAAGCGAAAGCTGAGCGCCGAACGCACATTGCCCTCACATTAGGCCTTGAGCCTTCCTTTTGTTGGCTGGGAATGAGGCCCCTCTTACTATGTTGGGGGGGGGGGGGGGGGGGGGGGCGGGGGGGGGGGATGTTTGGTCTATCTGGCCTGCGGTTGCAGACCCACTTTTTTTGTTCTTTTATGCTCTTATGTTTTTTAGTTACTACAGTACAACAGACCGAATGCCTGAATATCATTCCATGCCGCTTATTGAGATGAATGGCCTACCCGGGCCCAGACCTCCAGACAAGGAGCCTACACCTCCCATAGATCCTACTGCAATTTTGGTCCTCCTAGATGACCTCCCTTAGACTGCTCTCCTGGAACACGAGGGGTCTAAACTCCACGGTGAAACGCTCGCTGGTATTTCAGTTTATCAAATCATACCAGCCCCATCTGTGTGTGTTCCAGGAGACGCATTTAGTGGGAAAAAAGACTCTCAGACTCAAAAAACCGTGGGTAGGATATCACTATCACTCAACACACTCCACCTTTTCAAGGGGAGTGAGTATACTAGTCCTTAAGACACTTCCATTTAAACTCCTTGACCTGGCTCTGGACCCGGGAGGCAGATATGTGATAATACATGCACTGCTCCATAATATACCGTGGGTTATTGTGGGCCTCTATTTGCCACCCCCGGCCTCCCTTCAGATATTGAACCAGATAACTGCAAAAATAGCGGAATTCTCTACTGAAAACGTAGTAATCATGGGAGATTTTAACCTGGTACCGGATGCACGTTTAGACAGGCTAACTCCCACTTGAGTGTCCTCCCAGGGGCTTGCGGATTGGGCGGACATTTATGGTATGATTGACCTCTGGAGGTGGAAATATCCTAGAGAGAGGGCATACACCTGCCACTCTGCGTCGCACAGAACCTTCTCGCGTATAGACCTGGTCTATGCGGGGAGTTCTGTCCTGCCTAGAGTCAGGGACATTACAATTCTCCCCCGGGGAATTTCGGACCACGCCCCGCTTCTCCTTGATCTAGACGCCTCGGCCGCCGCATCGGATAGACTCTGGCGGCTGTCCAGGTACTGGATCTCGGACGAGGAGGTGGAGCCGAGGTACAGACAAGGGCTGGAAACATATTGGGAAACCAATGAAGGGTCTGCTTCGGCGGCCTCTGTCTGGGATGCTTTTAAGGCATGCACCAGGGGACAGTACCAGACCATTATTTCAGAGACCCGCAGGGACAGGAGAAGGGATCTTACAAACCTGGAGGCTGAGGCAGAGAGACAGGAAGCTAGGTACGTTGGCTCCCCGGACCCCCAGCTATATGAGAGACTACAAACGGTGCAGCGCGAAGTCCTCATGTTACGGACCTCACTGACCCAAAAGAAATTACTACACCAAAAACAAAGGATATTTGAACAGGGGGAAAGGACGGGTCGCCTGCTGGCGTGGTTAGCTAGGGAGCAGCCGGGGGGATGTCGATAGGTCAAATTCGGGGGGATGGGGGGTCCACTCTTAATTCCCCGATAGATATCAATAGGGAGTTTGCCTCTTACTATCAGAATCTATACCGTTCTAGAGTAGATTATGACCCTACAGAGCTGAGGTCTTATTTAGATAAAATAGATATACCGACCCTTACTCCCTCCTATGCTAATAAATTGGATGCCCCTATCAGCATTGAAGAAATTCTAAAAGCACTGAAAATGATGCAGACGGGCAAGACACCAGGCCCGGATGGTATTCCGATCGAATTTTATAAGATGTATGCTGAACAATTGGCCCCTAAATTTCAATCTTTATTGGCTAGGTCCATGGCGGAGGGATCCATTCCTGACTCTATGTATGAGGCGGTGATTGTGGTCATCCCCAAGACGGGAAAAGATCCGATGCTATGCTCGTCCTATCGCCCCATTTCCCTACTCTACGCGGATACTAAGATCCTATCAAAAATTTTGGCCAATAGAATAAACACGGTGATCACGGCCCTAATACATCCAGATCAGACGGGCTTTATGCCTGGAAGGGGAACAGACATCAACCTTCGACGGCTGCACACGCATATTGCACTGGCCTCGGATGGGGGTCCGGGGGTGGTGGCCTCACTCGACGCCGAAAAAGCGTTTGATTCGGTCGAGTGGGGCTACCTGTGGGAAGTCCTCGCCAGGTTTGGGTTTGGGCCTAGACTTTTGACCTGGATCAAACTTTTATACGCCAAGCCTACAGCCCGTATTCGCACTAATGGTACCCTGTCGGATAGATTCTCCCTGGAGAGGGGCACGAGGCAGGGGTGCCCGCTTTCCCCGGCCCTGTTCGCTATGGCACTGGAACCGCTTGCCATCTCACTTAGAGCAGACGAGGCGGTCAGAGGTATACGGGTCGGTGCGATTACGGAAAAAATCTCCCTATACGCCGACGACTCATTATTATACTTGGCGGATGCCTCGGATTCCCTGCAAGCAGCCTTAGCCCTTTTTGATTTATTCGGTCGTTTCTCGGGTATCCGTATAAATTGGAACAAATCGGTGCTCTTTCCCCTCTGCAATTCAGTGCCTCCTCCGGTTACAAACACCCCCTTGCAGTGGGTAGACGAGTTTACGTATCTGGGAGTTAGGGTAGGAAGCGACTTGAAAGGATACCTAGACAGGTATATCTATCCACTACTCACTCAGCTTCAACAAAAATGCTCCACCTGGAAATCCCTCCCCCTGTCCCCGGTAGGCAGAGGGAACCTGTTAAAAATGATATATCTACCTAAGTTTTTGTACTACTTCAGACACACCCCGGTCCCCATACCAAAATCCTTTTTTCGTAGGCTGGAGGGCGTGGTGATAACTTTTCTCTGGGCAGGGAAATCCCCACGGGTGGCTAAAGCCATTTTGTATCTTCCGCTGTCCAGGGGTGGACTTGCGCTGCCAAACTTCTTGATTTACTATTGGGCGGCCGTCTTAGTGACGGTGAGGTGGTGGTTTTCGCAGCCTCGCCAGAACCCAGCAGTCACCTTGGAGGCGGCAGTCATGGGCTCTTATGCAGCGCTGTCCAATCTTCCGTATAGGGGAATAAAGGCTGCTCCTACGGTCACAGGCCCCATGAAGACCACAATCCAAGTGTGGAAAGCCTCTAGAGCAGCACTGCTACAACCACTCACGGTGTCCCCACACACCCCGTTGTGGGCAAATCCGATGCTCCCACACCTCCTTGGTGGGCCAGTCGAGGTATCACTAAATTAAAACAGGTGATGTCAAGGGGAGTAGTGCAATCTTTTAGAGAATTACAAGCCCATAACCTACCAAACTCCTTTCTCTTCAAATACTGGCAGCTAAGGCATGCCCTCAGGGCCCAATTTCCCTCTCAAGTGACGCTCGAACCAGATTCAATCGAGCGCCTCTTGATCTCTGGGATGCTGGAGAAACCCCTGTCCTCCCTCTACTTATATTTAACAGTCGCTCATGACATCAAAACGGATAGAACCAGGGCCAGGTGGCAGATGGATATTCCCACGCTGGGGGAGGAAGAGTGGGAGGAGTGTCTGACCACATTTATCCCGTCCATGATTGCTGCCAAGGATAGGTTTGTTCAGCTAAAATTTATCCACAGAGCTTACTACACGCCCCAGCGCCTAGCAAAAATTTATCCCGAAAAGACTTCCGAGTGCACTAGATGCGGGGCAGAGGTGGGCTCCTTCTTTCATATGGTCTGGTCCTGTCCCAAACTAGGTTCGTTTTGGAATGCGGTAGCAAACAAATTGGAGGTGGTGAGTGGTACAGAAATACCAATGGATCCTTTAATTTTTTTGCTCAGCTACTTAGGTGAGATAGAGGGAGACCGCTATACCAAACAATGCCTAACTTTTTCCTTATTTTATGCAAGGAGAGAAATACTCCTTAATTGGAAGAAAAGAGAAGCACCCACTGCGGAGGCATGGGAGGCAGCGGTAAACAATGTTCTGCCGCTGTATCGCCTGACCTATGAGAGCAGGAACTGTCCTCAAAAATTCGATAAGGTGTGGTCGAGTTGGGTGGATGCTTGTGGCCGCCTCTGAAATGGGGTGCCTCATGTGTCCACCCTTTCCCCCTCTACCCCCTCGTTTGGGAGGGGGTAAGTTAGATTGGGTACTTTACACCTCGAAGTAACATCTGATATTTCCCTAAGAGACCTCTGTACCAATACTGCTTTGCTCCAGTAAGTTGTCACGCTGCATGTACTGTATATGTCTCATCCGTCGCCACAAATTGTAGTGGAATGGAAGAACCCTTTTATATGTATGATCGCAAATTGTAGTCTATTGTCTGCTGTTAGATCCTAATATGATGCTGAAAATGTATGTACTGTCTTATATGTTTAACAAAATAAAAATTCACTGTTAAAAAAATCTATTTATTTATTGAAAAAATGCTTAAAAAAGCATAAAAACAAGATTATCTAAACATAGATCTGTACAAAATACTTATATACAGTGCAACAAGTTTTTATGATATATTTCTTAGAGTTTTTGAATACATATTATCTCCATGAGACTGACATGTTTCAGGACAGGGGTCCCTTCTTCAGAGGCGTATTGAGGAGAATTTTTTTTAGGTGTATTCAGTATCCAACCTTTAGAAAGATTTTTATGCAGGAAATGTGTAAAATTAAACTCTCGTATAAGGAGAGGAAGATAATGTAATAAACAAATCAGTAGATATATGGCCGCCAATTAACAAATATGGTGGCTTCCATTGGGCCGAGAAGCAGCTCCACAAAGGCCCCTCAAAAGCCGAGGATGAGCCTCGTCAAATCCGCAATGGAACCTTTTTTTACAGATTTCCGAACGAGCAAGCTAAAGTGTGGTTGCTGGTGGCGTGTATGTTTAAAGTGTTTAATGTGTATCATTAAACATACACGCCACCAGCAACCACACTTTAGCTTGCTCGTTCGGAAATCTGTAAAAAAAGGCTCCATTGCGGATTTGGCGAGGCTCATCCTCTTCTTTTGGGGGGCCTTTGTGAACCTGCTTCTCGGCCCAATGGAAGATGCCATATTTGTTAATTGGCGGCCATATATCTACTGATTTGTTTATTACATTATCTTCCTCTCCTTATACGAGAGTTTAATTTTACACATTTCCTGCATAAAAATCTTTCTAAAGGTTGGATACTGAATACACCTAAAAAAACTTTCTCCTCAATACGCCTCTGAAGAAGGGACACCTGTCCTGAAACATGTCAGGCTCATGGAGATAATATGTATTCAAAAACTCTAAGAAATATATCAATATATAACTTGTTGCACTGTATATACGGTAAGTTATTTTGTACAGATCTATGTTTAGATAATCTTGTTTTTATGCTTTTTTTAAGCATTTTTTCAATAAATAAATAGATTTTCTTATAAATCAACTGTCTTGTTCGCCTGTAAAGTCCCACTGTACCGGGGGGTACAAAGGTTCCCCCTTCGTTGGGGTCCTTGCTTTCTCGCAATATAATTTGGGATGTTGGCAACACTTTACTAAGGGGTATACACTGCTTTCCCCTTGTGGTTCACCATACTATATATATAGTTGAGCCATCAATCTTGACAGAGAAATCAGGGGAAATGGCACTTGGGGGAGAAAATATTACATAAAACATTATCTTGCAAACCAATAATGCTCTCATTGAACCAATCATTATTGAATAGAAAAAATGTAATTTCTTTTTCTGTAGCAATCAGAAATAAAACATACTGTGTGGAAGAGGTCTACTGTATAGTAAGGTGTTTTCACCAGTCACTGTTATAAGGATATTAAGAAAAGGCATATACAATTATTTAGTTGTTTACTTTTTCATAGACAGTCAGGACAACACCATTTAAATGTTTAAAACATTCTGTGCAGTTTAATTACTTACAGTAACTGCAGAGAGTGGTAAGAAAATAAATGAGAAGACAGACAATAGTTGATTTGCAACAAAGGTGCAGTGTTTGCTCTCCGGCACTAAATCTGGCTTCATTTCAACAGACAGAAGCCACTTTCTGTGCTGAGAAAACCTGCTTCTACCAGGCTATGCTGTCACTGAAGCCATAGAAACACTGGGAGGATTCAGTCACTGTGGGAAAATAAACCAAGCAATCAGAGATAAACATTGACGCCCAGTGATAAAAATTATTACGAACAAATACCACTTGACAAGAATTCTAGATAGAGGGGTACCTTGTGGCATAACACTCCCAAGTCCTATGTGCCCTGACTAAACTGGCATGATTTCTGAGTGTGTACTCATTTTGGGCCATGTGATGATATATATATAGTCCCATGGGACAGATTAGAAGTATTTCAAGAAAGCAAGAGTATTACTTTATAGTTGATAAAAGTAGCACAGAGTGAGATTCTTCACAGCCATTAAGGATGCACTTCACTTTTATCCCTCAATAACAGCTAAGCAGGTGGACACCAAAAGGTTCAGGGTTATACTTCAGACAGGACGTGCTCCTCAGAATGCTTCCTCTGTCATGGACAGGATTCCACTTGGCGTCCAGGTTATTCCCACTTCATATCCTTTTCTCCAGCTGCAGAGAGTAAACACAAACACCAGTCTCTACCTTTGAGGGGACTGAGCCATTCTCAACCAAGGTTCTTTTTTTTATGTTAGGTGGTTTACTTCTATAGCATCCACCATTGTATAACAGTCCTGGGTAGAGTAACACTTTAAGTACTGCAATTGTAATTTAAGTTGTTATGGGTCTGTTTTACTGTGAGTTGAAAACAGTTCTATCCAGCAGCATCTCTCTGGTCTGGACTGGATTCAACATGTAGCACCATGTAGTGTGCTACTAGTGTAAGTGCAGGTAAATTTATGTTTTGGCTCATGGTTAACTGATGAGTCTTGAATCTGGGTCAAGCGTTTATTGCCGGTCAGGGCTGGATGACTCATACAGGCAGGTTTGTGGTGCCTCCCCCTGGATCTGGAAGTTTGGAGAAACTTCTAGAAACTGGAGGGCAGAGGCCAGAAGGGGTTGATCTGCATACTTAGGGGAGTTTGGCCAATCCCCAGGCAGTGGGCCTGGCATGGTGGCTAAGCCAGCCTTTAAATATGTGTGAGTCATGCTAGCAGGGGAGTTGGGTGGGAGATGGAGTGCCGAGGAGACTGTCAGTGACCCTTGAGGGGAGATAAGGGCTCTGTGGGGGCCAAAGCATTATTTCCAGGACTCCTTGCTCTTCTTTAGACTGAAGATAGTTCTGACATTGGCTGCATGTTTGGGGTTGTTGTCCTGCTGCAGAATAAACTTGGGGCCAATCACACGCCTCCCTGATGGTATGGCATGATGGATAAGCATCTGCCTGTATATCTCAGCACTAAGGACACTATTTGCAGAAATGCAGCCTCAAACTTGCAATTAATCTCCACCATGATTCAACAGTCCAGAGCACCTGCCATTTTATGCACCCCAGTTCCAATGTTTTCCACATCAAAAGTGTAGCTTTTTGGCTGCAATTCTTCCACAAAGACTATTTATGGCCAGACTTCTCCAGACAGTAGATGGGTGTACCTGGGTTCCACTGGTTTTTGTCAGTTCTGTGCTGATGGCACTGCTGGACATCTTCCGGTTTCAAAGGGAAGAAAGCATGATGTGTCTTCCATCTTCTGCATTCATTTTCCTAGGCCAACCCCTGCGTCTATGGTCCTCTACATTGCCTGTTTCTTTGTGCTTCCTCAAAAAGGCTGGAACAGCACATCTTGAAACTCCAGTCTGCATTGAAATCTTTGTTTGGGAGAGACCTTTCTGATGCAGTATAACTACCTTGTTGCTCAGTCTTGCCATGGTGTATGACCTGTGACATGGAATTGTCTTCCGCAACCTCACCTTAGAAGCAGAGTTTGGCTGTTCCTCACAAAGTTTTAAGTCTCCTCCACAGCTGTTTCTGTTTCAGTTAATGACTGTGTTTCAACCTACATATGAAATTGATGATCATTAGCACCTGCTTGGTATAATTGGTTCAATGGCGGCCCGTAAATAGGGGGTGCACAGGTGCCCCCCCCAAGCATTTAACAAAAAAAAAAATGGTCACTTTAAGAGTGTCTGCGCGCCGGACACACAGCAGTCTCTGGGAAGCTTCCAAGCTCGCAATCAGCTGATTGCAAGCTGTGAATCTGATTTGCCATGTTCAGGGCGTGTTCGGGGCATAAGCGATGCGCCCGCAAACACTCCCACTCTCCAGTCATTTGTCCCTGGCTCCTGTCCTGATTTTTTTATCAGCCGGGACCAAAGGGCGATTGGGCAGTGCCTTTTCGGCACTGCCACGTCATTTCCAGTTTCCCAGCTTGCTCACTGTTGTGGAGTGCGGAGACTTGTCTGTAACTGTCTGGGAGCCTGTGATGTGAGACAGGGGAGCGGATCGCAGATGCAGCAAATGAGCGCAGAGCTGGCAGTGTACCAGAGCACCAGGTGAGTGCGGGGATCAGAGAGGATTGCAACAGCTGACCTTCTCTAATTGCTGTTGGCATGTCTCTCTATCTCCCAGCATCATGCTTCCCCCTCCTCGGACTCCTTTGCAGGGTGTCTACCGAGTAACTGCTCCACCCAGTGAGTACTGTGTCCTGCCGTGAGCCTGGCCCCCCTCCCCCCATCTCTGATTACTTTTCTCAGCTGCTGCAAAGCTTCATGGAGGGGAGAGGGTGGGACTGCTGAGTGTTGTGGTGCGTGGCAGTGACTGGCAACTGTGGGGTTTCTTCACCCTAAACAACCCTCCCTGCCTCTCTACCCTAAACACCCCACACTGCATCTCCACCCTAAACACCCCAACCTGCTTCTCCACCCTAAACACCCCCCTCCTTGCTTCTCCCCCTAAACACCCCCCCGCCTCTCCACTCTAAACACCCCCCCCCCTGCATTTCCACCATAAACACCCCCCTACCTGCATCTCCACCCTAAACATTCCCCTCTCTGCATCTGAACCCTAAACACCCCCACTCCCTTCATCTCCACCCTAAACACCCCCCTCTCTGCCTCCCCATCATAAACACCCCCCTCCCTGCCTCTCCACCCCCCTCCCTGCCTCTCCAACCTAAACACCCCCCCCGCATCTCCACCCTAAGCACCTCCCTCCCTGCATCTCCACCCTAAACACCCCCCCTGCCTCTACACCCTAAACACTCCCCCTCCCTGCCTCTCCACCCTAAACACCCCCCTCCCTGCTTCTCCACCCTGAACACCCCCCTCCCTGCCTCTCCACCCTAAACAATAACCCCCCTCCCTGCCTCTCCACACTAAACACCCCCCTGCATCTCCACCCTAAACACCCCCCCTGCCTCTCCACCCTAAACAATAACCGCCCTCCTTGCTTCTCCACCCTAAACAACAACCCCCCTCCCTATTTCTTAACCATAAGCACCCTAAACAATAATCCCCCTCCCTGCCTCTCCACCCTAAACAATAACCCCCCTCCCTGCCTCTCCACCCTAAACACCCCCTCCACCCTGGACAAAAACCCCCTACCTTCCTCTCCACCCTGAACAATAACCCCCGTCCCTGCTTCTCCAAACTAAACAATAACCCCCCTCCCTGCCTCTCCACCCTAAACAATAACCCTTCTTCTCCACCCTAAATACCCCCCTGCCTCTCCACCCTAAACAATAGCCACCCGCCCTGCTTCTCCACCCTAAAGAATAACCCCCCTCCCTGCTTCTCATCCCTAAACAATAACCCCCACCTTTCCACCCTAAACAATAACCCTCTCCCTGCCTCTCCACCCTAAACAATAACCCCCCTCCCTGCTTCTCCACCCTAAACAATAACCCCCATCTCTTCACCCTAAACAATAACCCCCCTCCCTGCTTCTCTATCCTAAACAATAACCCCCACCTCTCCACCCTAAACAATAACCCCCCTCCCTGCCTCTCCACCCTAAACAATAACCCCTCTTCCTGCCTCTCTGCTCTTAAACACCCCCCCTACCTGCCTCTCCACCCTAAACACCCCCCTCCCTGCCTCTCCACCCTAAACAATAACCCCCCTCCCTACCTCTCCACCCTAAACAATAACCCCCCTCCTTGCCTCTCCACCCTTAAACACCCCCCTCCCTGCCTTTCCACCCTAAACACCCCCCTCCCTGCCTCTTCACCCTAAACAATAACCCCATCCCTGCCTCTCCACCCTAAACAATAACCCCCTTCCTGCCTCTCCACCCTAAACACCATCCCTCGCTGCCTCAACACCCTAAACACGCCCATCACTGCCTCTTCACCCTAAACACCCCCCCTCCCTGCCTCTCCACCCTAAACAAATAACCTCTGTGTTAAATAATGGGGTTAGTATGAGGGAGGGGGTTCTGTGTAACAATGGGGGGTAGTGTTGAGGAAGGGGTCCTGTGTAATGATGGGGGAGGCATGGTGGTAGGGGGATTGGTTTTATTTAACCATGCCCCTTAAGCCCCTTCCACTGATAACAGTCTGGCCACACCCACATTTTGGCATGACGTGCCGCGGAAGGTATGTACTCTGTCCTGTGATGCTGGGGCTGTATACTCTGTCCTGTGATGCTGAGCTGTATACTTTATCCTGTGATGCTGGGGCTGTATACTCTGTCCTGTGATGCTGAGCTGTATACTCTGTCCTGTGATGCTGAGCTAAATACTCCTGACACTATGGATGGAAGCTAGTGGAATAGAGGGGACGGAGTGGGTGGATTCTATAAGGGGTGGGGCTTATAAGAAGTGGGAGGGGTCAAAACTGAGGGGCGCTCCCCAATCCTAAAACTTCACTAGCCGCCACTGAAATGGTTAATTATATTACTCATACACCTGACTGTAATCGTACAAAATTTCCAACTTTGTGCAAGTGTACAAAGGGTGCCAAGTGTAAGAATTGATGCTGGTTTGAAGCCAAAGGGTAGTCACACCAAATATTGATTTGATTTTGATTTGTCTTCTGTTCGCTTACTTTGCATTTTGTAAATTAATAAAAATAAACAATTAAAAAATATATTTTTCAAAGCATTCTTACTCTTGCCCATCAAATGCAGCCTCACCTGTGCCAATTAATGCAGACTCACCAATGCCAGTTAATGAAGTCTCACCACTGCCAATCAATGCAGCCTCACAGGGGGGCCTCGGTGCACACTTGGCATATCAATCGCTATATACATATACACATTTGCAAATTGCATGATGTGATAATACAATCTCTTGTCTCAGACAGTGACAGTTTTTACTTGGGCTCAGCAAACTGTCTGCTTTGTATAAAATGACGTGACCCTGTGCTTGGTGTTCCTCACTCGCAAGTTGTGAGTCACAACAATGTTAAACTCTGCTGTGCCTGCCTCGGTCGGTGCCTCCACCTGTCACCAAGCCCAGAGCACCGCCACCAGGCGCCACGCTATAGTCCATGAGTGACTCGGCTCCAGTAACACTGCCAGGACAGCCACCTCCACGGACACAAGTGACACGGACACAAGCCAGGATGCAGAGCGGCCTCCACAGGGGGGTGGTGCGGGTGCTGTCCAGCCTCTGGAGCAGCTGCCTGGTTGATAGTTGCTGGCTCTGTGGACAGAGCAGGAGTAGGATCACCAGCTACCAGGCGCCCTAGTCCGCCTAGGGGTAGCACCAGCCCTGAGTGTTTTTATAAGATTAACTTTGCTGAGACTCTCAGTACCTTATTATTTCAAATCATTGTACAAAAGTTGCTATTAATATTTAATTAAAATCTAAATAATTAACCAGTTTGCCTTTCTTTTAACTTTCCGTTAACACTGGTTATTGTTCCTTTTCAGTCCTGTCTTCCAATAAGGCACTATAATCCATAATTTAAATGAAAATCCAAAGACTTATAAACAACACAAGTTGTAAAATATATGGTTATTTCACGTATAACAATAATGACAGTGCAGTAGTTTTACTAGAAAAACATTCTGTATGTTTTATGTGGAGCAATAAATGTTTAGAGGCTTATCAGGTTTTTATGTATACCTGTATACCCTTATTAATTTTTCGTTGAATGCAACTGTATCTTAATAATTTCCCTTTGGGATTAATAAAGTATTCTGAATCTGAAACCTATAGAGGGGATTTCCTATTACTTTCTGTGATGAGCCCAAAACAAAATTGTATCAAAGTGACACAAATTCTTTGGATGTACTGTTCTATTGATAACTTTGTTGCACTTGTGTTATAAACTCAATAAACAGATTTAGAAAATAAAAGTGAGGATTAGAACTCCTGACAATGTTTTTATTGCTGTCTGTGGCTTCCTGTCTTGATAGTAACTCAACAACTTATTTATTGTGATGGCATCACAGGGACAGAAAGCGAGGGAAAATCTTTCACTGGGGTCACAAACAAAAAACTGACAAAAATTGTATTCCCTATTCTATCCAAAATGAAATAAATATTGACTGGTGTTGAGCTTTAAAGTGAATTTAAACCCAAAAGCAAACATTTATTATGTTGCAGATTACCAATTCTTAGATGCGATTACTGCATTGTTTTTCTTTTTTAGGCTTTCTTTCTTCTATTTGCATCTGGTGTTCCAGCCGGTAACTCTTTTGTTTTTCAAAAGAACAAGCTCTCCTCCAGATGTATCAGTTACATTGCCCATGCAGCCTACCTGACAAATTTAATTTTCGATAAAAATACACTAACATTATTATGACTGGACACACACACAGCAAAATTCCTGCTAAATCTAAAAGATAAAACTGTATTGAGTTTATAAATAAAGTTATTTTGTGAATGAGGTCTTGGGGCTCATTCACATGGGTGCTGAGGCCTGTACAGTGTGAATTAGGGGTTTGTTTATGTGGCTGGAGCCACCTGGATCTGTGTGCAGTCAGTCTATGTTACACTATAGGAATGCAGCAGCTGTGTACATGGTTATAATTTGACAGGGGTGTGGGTGTACGGCCTTGAGCACAGCCAGTGTGTATTCGGGGCCACTTCCCCACACCTGCACATCTGTCAAATTAGGATCTGTTTATGTAGAACCCTGTAGTTTAGGCAGGTAGCTCCTCACAAATTTACTTGCCAAGAGTAGTTATCTTTGTTGATTGATAGGGATCTATTGATTTCTCCCTAAGTTTGGCCTTGCTGCAGTTTTCTCTTCTACCACTAGGTGGCCAGGCACTTGGTGGTACTAGATATGAGAAAGACAACTCAAGGTCAGGTTATGGCTATATGGGGTATCTCAACCAATGGGCAGGGGTTTTCTTGAATCCCTTGGCCTGCTGGGAGAGCCTATCTATTCGGGTGAGGTCAGATGATCTGTGTTCTGTGTCACCTGGATGGCTGTCTGGGTGGACGTGTGTCATACACCCCAGGCTGCTAGGCCGGATATTGGGCCTATACCGGGGGCATCTGGTTGCTAGGCTGTGTGAGGGCCTATCCAGAAGTGAGAGAGCAGCGCAGGGTTGGGATTGCGGCTTGCAGTCCAACAAGTATTGGCGGTTCTGTTGGCCGGAGAACCTGTCAATGGTTGGAGGTAATTTCCTTTACCAGGGACCACAGTGAGTAACTGAAGCGAGTACCGGAACCATATTCTCAAGGAAAGGGCATGGTGGAGAATCGGGAAACTTCAGGCGGTGATCAAGTCAGGGACCCAATCAGCAGAGGAGATGCTTGCAGAGCAGCCTGTGTGTCAAGCCAGGGACCGAGCCGGTTAGCAGAGGTGAAGTTTGAGAAGTTTCCGGAGTGCCAAGCTAGGGACCCAGCAGAGAAGCGGGGGTGACACTTGATGGGGATACCACCACAAACCTTGGAGGAGCTCAAGGGATTCACAGTCAGTGAATCAGTGGGTCTAGTGAGAGACCAGGAGTAGGGATGAGCTTCGTGTTCGAGTCGAACCCATGTTCGACTCGAACATCGGCTGTTCGATCGTTCGCCGAATTGCGAACGTTATGGGCCGTTCGCGCTAAATTCGTGTGGCGCGTCACGGCCCATAATTCACTGCGGCATCGCAGTGCATTGCTGGCTGATGATTGGCCAAGCATGCACTATGACCCGCATGCTTGGCCAATCACAGCGCTGTCAGTAGAGAGAGCTGTAATTGGCCAAAGCCAGGGTGGCTTTGGCCAATTACGGCTCAGGGCATTTAGTACACACCCCACACTATATAAGGCCGCCTGCACGGCGGCCCTGTGTAGTGTGTGTTCCGGTGTGCTGAGAGATAGAGAGAGAGAGAGACAGTGTCATTTGATTTGAGTTAGATAGATTAGGCAGAACAGTCAGTCAGTTAGCTGCACTTACAGTGTATTGTGTATATATATGCATCCCAGGTGTTGCATATATATATATACACTGTATTCAGTTTAGCTAGATCCGTTCCTGTTATCTTCTATCTAGACTATTTACATTTAATGCAGTGCGTCCTGCTCACAGTGTTCAGCTAGATCCGTTCCTGTTATCTTCTAGACTATTTACATTTAGTGCAGTGCGTCCTGCTCACAGTGTTCAGCTAGATCCGTTCCTGCTATTTACATTTAGTGCAGTGCGTCCTGCTCACAGTGTTCAGCTAGATCCGTTCCTGTTAAATTCCTACTGACCGGCAGGCTTGTCTGGTTACAGTATATAAAGCTACCTGAAGAAAATTACAGGTGTTCTATTTGATCCTATTAGTACCACGGTCAGGCAGCTAGACTATTTACATTTAGTACAGTGCGTCCTGCTCACAGTGTTCAGCTAGATCCGTTCCTGTTATCTTCCTACTGACAGGCAGGCTTGTCTGGTTACAGTATATAAAGCTACCTGAAGAAAATTACAGGTGTTCTATTTGATCCTATTAGTACCACGGTCAGGCAGCTAGACTATTTACATTTAGTACAGTGCGTCCTGCTCACAGTGTACAGCTAGATCCGTTCCTGTTATCTTCCTACTGACAGGCAGGCTTGTCTGGTTACAGTATATAAAGCTACCTGAAGAAAATTACAGGTGTTCTATTTGATCCTATTAGTACCACGGTCAGGCAGCTAGACTATTTACATTTAGTACAGTGCGTCCTGCTCACAGTGTACAGCTAGATCCGTTCCTGTTATCTTCCTACTGACAGGCAGGCTTGTCTGGTTACAGTATATAAAGCTACCTGAAGAAAATTACAGGTGTTCTATTTGATCCTATTAGTACCACGGTCAGGCAGCTAGACTATTTACATTTAGTACAGTGCGTCCTGCTCACAGTGTTCAGCTAGATCCGTTCCTGTTATCTTCCTACTGACAGGCAGGCTTGTCTGGTTACAGTATATAAAGCTACTTGAAGAAAATTACAGGTGTTCTATCCCAGCTTAGTGCAGCTACAGGCCATTAGTATGTCTGGAAGGCCAAGAAGGAGAGGCAGACAGTCACAAGCCAATAAGAGAGGGCAAGCAGGCTCTGTGTCTAGTGCTGGTCGTGGAGACGGTGCATCCTCATCAGCACGTGGCCATGGGACACGCTTGGCCTTTTTTTCGGCAGCTGGCCATGTTGAGCCACAACATGCGGAAGACTTGGTCGAGTGGATGACCAAGCCGTCCTCATCCTCCTCATCCTCTCTCACCCATGCCCAGGGTGCTTTGTCTGGCAAAGCAGCGGCCTCTTCCCTCAGCTCAATGTCATCAGTGACTCCTTCCCTAGCTCCACCATGTCCTCATGAGGATTCCCTCGAACTGTTTGACCACAGTGTTGGGTACATGCTCCAGGAGGATGCCCAGCGTTTGGAAGGCTCTGATGACGATACTGAGCTCGATGAAGGCAGTAACATGAGCGCGGACAGAGGGGGTGCCCAAGAAGGACAGCAATCTGGCAGTCATGCTCCCCCTGCTGCAGCATACTGCCAGGTTTGCTCCAGTGATGAGGAGGGAGGGGATGATGAGGTCACTGACTCAACGTGGGTGCCTGATAGGAGAGAGGAGGAGGAGGAGGAGGAGGAGGAGGAGGAGGAGGAGGAGGCGGCAGCACATCACCAACGAGGCAGGATGCCCTCCAGGGGCCAGCCTAAGGGCAACACATTGACTGCATCACACCCCAAAGCTCCACATGTGCAGGGCGCTGCAGTCTCTGCGCGTTATTCAAAAAGTTCTTTGGTGTGGGCCTTTTTTGAGACGAGTGCATCAGATCGCACCGCTGCTATTTGCAACATATGTCTCAAGCGTATCTCGCGTGGCCAAAATATCTCCCGCTTGGGTACCACATGCTTGACCAGACATATGTTGACCTGCCATGCAGTTCGTTGGCAAGCGTATCTAAAAGACCCACACCAAAGAACAAAGAGGATCTCTCCTTGCTCCTCATCAGCTGAGATTTCCAACCCCACTAGACCTTCAGTCCTCTCTGAGACCTGCAGTGAGAGGAATGAAGGTGTAGAATTAGGTGTGTCACAGCCAAGTACTTGTGGGCAATCTGCTTTTGGTACACCGACGTCAGATTGTACCAGGCAAATTTCCCTGCCCCAGCTGCTGCACCGCCGAAAGAAGTTTGCTCCCAGCCATCCACATGCCCAGCGGTTGAATGCTAGCTTGGCAAAATTGCTAGCACTTCAACTGCTGCCTTTTCAGTTGGTAGACTCTGCCCCCTTCCGTGAGTTTGTGGAATGTGCGGTTCCTCAGTGGCAGGTACCCAAACGCCACTTTTTCTCACGGAAGGCGATTCCGGCTCTCTACCGGCATGTGGAAGGCAATGTCCATGCCTCGCTGGACAGGGCGGTCAGCGGTAAGGTGCATATTACCGCTGACTCATGGTCCAGCAGGCATGGACAGGGACGTTACCTAAGTTTCACGGCGCATTGGGTGACTCTGCTGGCAGCTGGGAAGGATGCAGGACAAGGTGCAGTAGTGTTGGAGGTTGTTCTGCCACCACGCCTCCAAAATGCTGATTGTGACACACCTCTCTCCTCCACCCCCTCCTCTTCTTCTTCCTCCATGGCCTCTTCCTCGGAACCAGCGGTGCTCCGTAGGCGTTCAAGGGGCTACGCAAGTACGCAGGCCAAAAGATGCCATGCGGTGCTTGAGCTGGTGTGCTTGGGGGACAGGAGCCACACTGGGGCAGAGGTTCTGTCAGCTCTGCAGGGGCAGGTTCAGAGGTGGTTGACGCCACGCCAACTTAAGGCAGGAATGGTGGTTTGCGACAATGGCACCAACCTCCTCTCTGCCCTCCGACAGGGACAAATGACCCATGTGCCCTGTTTGGCTCACGTCCTTAACTTGGTGGTGCAGCGGTTCTTGGGCAGGTACCCGGGCTTACAGGATGTCCTGAGGCAGGCCAGGAAAGTCTGTGTGCATTTCCGCCGGTCATATAATGCCAGTGCTCGGCTGACGGACCTCCAAAAGGAGTTTAACCTGCCCAAGAACCGCCTAATCTGTGACATGCCCACCAGGTGGAACTCAACGTTGGCCATGCTGCAGCGGCTGCACACGCAGCAGAGGGCCATCAATGAGTACCTGTGCGACTATGGCACCAGGACAGGGTCAGGGGAGCTTGGTTTTTTTTCCCCACGCCAGTGGGCCATGATCAGGGATGCATGCACTGTCCTGTCACCATTCGAGGAGGCCACGAGGATGGTGAGCAGTGACAGTGCATGCATCAGTGACACTGTCCCCCTTGTCCACCTGTTGGAGCACACGCTGCGTGGAATAATGGACAGGGCACTTGAGGCAGAACAGAGGCAGGAAGAGGAGGACTTCCTTAGCTCTCAAGGCCCCCTTTATCCAGACAGTGTTCCTGCGTGCCCGCCGATCACACAGGAAGAGGACGAGGAGGAAGAGGAGGAGGAGGAAGATTGTGTCAGTATGGAGGTGGAGCCTGGCACTCAGCATCAGCAGCAGTCTTTAAGGGATCAGTCCCAAGAAACACATGGACTTGTACGTGGCTGGGAGGAGGTGGCTGCGGACCATGTCGTTCTTAGTGACCCAGAGGACTCCGGACCGAATGCCTCAGCAAACCTACGCTGCATGGCCTCCCTGATCCTGCAAAGCCTGCGTAAGGATCCTCGTATTCGTGGTATCAAGGAGAAGGACCAATACTGGCTGGCAACCCTCCTTGATCCACGTTACAAGGGTAAGGTTGCGGACCTTATCTTGCCATCGCAGAGGGAGCAGAGGATGAAACATCTTCGGGAGGCCTTGCAGAAAGGTCTGTGCAACGCGTTCCCAGAGACTGGGAGGTTACAAACTCCTGTTTCTGGACAACGTGTTGCTGAGGCTTCGGTCAGTCAAAGAAGGAGCGGTGGAGAAGGTGGCCGTCTGACCGATGCGTTCAGACAATTTTTTGGTCCGCAGCCCCAAGGTATGATCGGTTCCAGCAACCATCGCCAGCGTCTGTTTTACATGGTGCAGGAATACCTAGGGGCAAGATCAGACTTGGACACCTTTCCCACCGAAAATCCTCTGGGTTACTGGGTCTTGAGGATGGATCACTGGCCAGAGCTTGCACAGTATGCAATTGAGCTACTGGCCTGTCCTGCATCCAGCGTTCTTTCGGAACGCACATTCAGTGCTGCTGGAGGCGTGGTAACCGATCACAGGGTGCGTCTGTCCACCGACTCGGTCGATCGGCTGACCTTCATAAAAATGAATGAGTCTTGGATCACCACCAGCTACCAAGCACCTGATGCTGATGTAACCGAATAATTTTTTTTGAAATCTCAGATCCCTTCAAAGACTGCCTATGCTGATGCTGAGTGACTATCCCTGAGTAATTATCCTCTTCCTCCTCAATCATCACGCTGATAGCTTGTAAGAACATTTTTGGTTCTGGGCGCCACCACCAGTGCCTAAGGCACAATTTTTCAGCCCCTGTTTAACAGGGGCGTGTAATTACAATTTTTGATGTAATACTTTGCAGCAGGGCTCGTTCCTGCATTCCAACTAGAGTGTCTGTGAGGGGTTGCAGTGTTGTGGCACCAGCACCAGTGCCTAGGGCCCAATTTTTCTGCCCCTGTCTAACAGGGGCGTGTAATTACAATTTTTGATGCAATACTTTGCAGCAGGGCTCGTTCCTGCGTTCCAACTAGAGTGTCTGTGAGGGGTTGCAGTGTTGTGGCACCAGCACCAGTGCCTAAGGCCCAATTTTTCTGCCCCTGTCTAACAGGGGCGTGTAATTACAATTTTTGATGCAATACTTTGCAGCAGGGCTCGTTCCTGCGTTCCAACTAGAGTGTCTGTGAGGGGTTGCAGTGTTGTGGCACCAGCACCAGTGCCTAAGGCCCAATTTTTCTGCCCCTGTCTAACAGGGGCGTGTAATTACAATTTTTGAAGCAATAATTTGCAGCAGGGCTCGTTCCTGCGTTCCAACTAGAGTGTCTGTGAGGGGTTGCAGTGTTGTGGCACCAGCACCAGTGCCTAAGGCCTAATTTTTCAGCTCCTGTTCAACAGGGGCATGTAATTACAATTCTTGATCTAATATTTCACAGCAGGGCCCTGTGAGGGCTTACAGTGTTGTGGCCACAGCAACACCTAAGGCCCAAATTTCTGCTGAGTATATAGGGCAGGACCCTACTTTCAAACATCTAACTTACAAACGACTCCTACTTGCAAACGGAAGGAGACAACAGGAAGTGAGATGAAATCTACCCCTAGGAAGGGAAATTCTCTCCTGTAAGAGTTAATATGGGAAAACAATTTCTCCTTTCCACTGATGCTTTCCAATCCTTGTTCCACAAAAAAACCCAAATTTTCAAAAAACATTTTTCATTGGGACAAAAAAGTGAGGTGAAATCTTCTGAAGAGGAGGAAAGACAGCAAAACAAATGTCACAGGGGTGATAACCCTTCCCTATGTTTTCCAAAAAGCTTAGAAAAGATTTTTTGGCTGGAGCTAAACACGTTAAAAATGTTCAAAATTACAAACAGATTCTACTTAACAACAAACCTACAGTCCCTGTCTTGTTTGCACCGCCTGTATACTGCTGTTCAGAGTATATAGGGCCTGGTGGCCCCACACCTTTCCTTATTTTAATTTGGGTGCGGGGTTCCCCTTAATATCCATACAAGACCCAAAGGGCCTGGTAATGGACTGGGGGGTACCCATGCCGTTTGTCTCACTGATTTTCATCCATATTGCCATGACCCGACATGACATTAAACCCGCAAGCAGTTTTAAATGAGATTTTTTCCTTTAAAAATGACATTTGGTGCAGGGACTGTTCTAAACATGGGAAACACGCGTCACTTTACAGGCATACTATAGACACCCCCCAGGTACGATATTTAAAGGAATATTTCACTTTTTTTTTTTTACTTTAAGCATCATTAAAATCACTGCTCCCGAAAAAACGGCCGTTTTTAAAAGTTTTTTTTGCATTGATACATGTCCCCTGGGGTAGGACCCGGGTCCCCAAACCCTTTTTAGGACAATACCATGCAAATTAGCCTTTAAAATGAGCACTTTTGATTTCGAACGTTCGAGTCCCATAGACGTCAATGGGGTTCTAACGTTCGTGCGAACTTTCGGTCCGTTCGCGGGTTCTGGTGCGAACCGAACCGGGGGGTGTTCGGCTCATCCCTAACCAGGAGCTTAGTATTAAAGAACTACAAGGAGCAGTTGTAGTGGAGCTGAAATAACTGTTATGCTTGAGTTAGGAACTGTTAAAGGATTGTTACCATAGGAGACAGTATTCCTGCAAGTGCAGATGTGGCTTCTTGCTGGGGCCTTTTTCTGCACGGCTGTCCTCCTGTTGAAGTGTTGGAGTCTGCCAATTGAGTTTGCAACTATTTACGGGTGTCCTGGCCCTAACACTCTTTCCCCCAAAAATATATAAAAAGGACTGTCAAAAGAAATAAAACCTCTTTTACATCTCTTTTTGTCATTGGGCGCCAGACACTAGAAGTGTCTGGTGCCCAATGACTTTCAGCATCTTTGCACCCACTATGCCTCACAACCCACCACATATTGAAGGATGTCAGCTATCTTTGGCCTTGGAGGTTCTCATTAGACCAAAAGAGGTAAAAGACCTTGCTACATTTATATTTGTTTACATTTTTTTAAACAGCCCTGTTGGGGGGCTTTGGTGAAATTTTAGAGGTCTAAACATATCCCCAATGTCTCACTTTTGAGAGAGAGAAAGGAAATGAGGACAGAGTTTCCTCAGTTCCTTTCTCTGTAGCCTCAGCTGCACACATGAATGAATAGGAAGCAATCTGCGGCTGTCTGTTCATTCACAAACAGAAGCACAGTAAACAAAGTTCACTATATTTCAGTGATGAATGAACACGGGAGCGATTGGTACTGATCGGTACAGTACAGGAAAGAGTGAGACTGATAAATAGGACTTATCTACTGCCCCCCCCTCACTCTCCATCCTGAAATGACCCTCCTGTGTGCCCTCAGCAGCTGCCGGCGGGAGAGGAGAGAAGGAAAGCCAGCAGGTACTGTGTGGGATAGGGGCACACAGGGGGTCCAAACGGCAGGTGGAAGGAGGGCCCAGATAATGGGTGGAAGGGGTAAACAAAGGGGGCCCACACAGCAGGGGATGGGGGTGCCGATACTAGAACTGATTCCACTTCAGTACAGCCGGATGGGGGGGGGGGGAGCTGACAGCACTGCAGGGGGAGCCATGAGAGGATTGGTGTCAGCAATAAGGCAGCACAGCCATCCCTCCCTCGGCAGGTGCCTGGGCCCCCTTTTGAACTGGTACAGAAGGATTAGTTGTACTGCCTTACCAGTGGCCCTGCCTCCAATGATCAGCTTTTATTTATTCATGTAAAAGCTTTATGACAAAAAATAAAAAACTGTTGCTGCAATTGCTTGTGTAACTGGAGTGTGAACTGGAGTTTGGCTTCAATTTGCTAGTGTATTTAGGTCTGCTAGTACATCTAACACCCCCCCCCCAGACTGATACTGATAATGTACTCCTTCATCCAGAGGGGGCACTCTAATACAGGAGGGGTGTTATTGGCCAGATCACCAGGTTAAAACAGAGGGAAAAAAGGCCTGCGGGTAAACTGCAATATACTTACATTTTTGGTGTTGAAACAAAAATTGGGGAAAAGGGGGAGGGAAAACATTGGGACTTTAAATGAGGCCATGGCCTGGTAAGGTCATGTGTCTCCATCCCTGACAATTGATACAAGGTTATTTATCTAGTTGTTCATCTCCCATTTGCAGATACACCACCTGCTTGGTCCTGATGAGCGACACCAAGCCACGAAACGCGTCGAGATAACAACTGCTGTATACCAGTATATTACAGCTCTAAAAGTTTCTATTATTTATATATTCATACCATCACATTATGTGACAGGGACCAGTAAGGTCATAGGCCATGCAGATGTTACCTTGCAACATTTTTGTACTCCACTGTGATATATAGTGGACTCTGTAACTCTATCTTGCTACCCATTTTTAACCATGTTATTACCAGTTACCACTGTTTTAGGAATTGACGCCACGTTTAATGTGTTTTCCTATTAGTATGTATATGGAAATTATGTGTGTAATTTTGTCATTTACGGAATATCTTAATCTCCACCATTGTATTCATTTCAACCATGTGCTTCGATCCCTCTTGCTCCTAATTTTAACTTTTGGTGTTGAGTTTCATACTCCTTTAACTAGTAGCACCCACTAATGACTGGGAAAAAAAACCTTGTTTGGAAAATATTGATTTCAATGTTTTCCAGAATGAACAGTTGTCAATGAGAAGCTTATCTCGTGCGATCAAGAAATTAAAATATGTTTGTGTAGCTGAACTCTGTATTTAATTGTAATACAAAATCTTCTCAGATCTCTCCTTGCTTTTCAGTCACGCCAGTTTTCAGGTAAGTAATATTGTTCTTGTTTGGTTCTCACAGTTCTTCCCCCCTTTCCTTTATTGTTTCAAGTGGTATTGGATATACAATTTATTTTGTGAACTGGGAATTGTAATAAGATCTGCAGAGAAATCTATTCTCTCAGATTCTTTAGTTACTTAAGAACACCTTCCATTATAGTCACCATGTTATATACTTTGTCATGCATGCTTTTAACTGTATTGGAAATTTAGAATTCTTTTTACTTAAAGAAGAATTCCTTGCAAAACCTAACTACTCTTAAAAATGCTCCTTCCACCTCCTAACATCTATGCTGACCAACCTGTGTAAGAAAGCTTTATATACTTACCTATGTTCAGACCGCTCTGGTCCAGTCATGTGATCTTCCCCTGTGTCAGCCAAGGGCAGCTGCAAAGGAGAGGAGAGAGAGTGTTCTAGAACAGCTGGTAATGCCTGGGAGCAGTGATGTCACCCATAGGCTCCTATGGCCTATCCGTTGTCGGTATTCCCTTCTCTCCCCTGATGCCACCTCTGTTTGACACAGGAGAGCTGGATCACGTGATCGGGGCTGAATATAGGTAAGTATGCAGATCGTTCTTACACTGGTTAGCCAGCATAGGTGTTAGAAGGGGAGGGAGCATTTTTAAGAGTAGATTTTGCCTGGAAATCTGCTTTAAAGCCTTATACACGGTCGGACTTTCTGACATAGAATGTGCAATCGGAGCTTGTTGTCGGAGATTCCGACCGTGTGTAGGCTCCATCGGACAGTTTCCATCGGAATTTCCATCGCACAAAATTTGAGATCTGGTTCTCAAATTTTCCGACAACAAATTCTTTTGCGCAAATTCCGATCGTGTGACGCACAAAGTGCCACGCATGCTCAGAATCAAGCAGAAGAGCAGCACTGGCTATTGAACTTAATTTTTCTTGGTTCGTCGTACGTGTTGTACGTCACTGCGTTCTTGACGTTCGGAATTTCCAACCAACTTTGTGTGACCGTGTGTATGCAAGACAAGTTTGAGCCAACATCCGTCGGAAAAAATCCATGGATTTTGTTGTCGGAGTGTCCAATCAATGTCCGATCGTGTGTACGTGGCATAACACCATGCTTTTTTTTTCTGAATGCTTGTTCTGTGCCTGTTTTAAAAAGAAAGTTTTAAAGTACTACTTACCCCATCAATGCTCCAGGGCTACCCTCTTTATCCTTCTTCAATCCTGCTGGCTCCTCATCTGGGTTGAATGATGCCCACCACACACCCTCACTTCCTGTAAGCCCAGGCTGTCATGGACACACCCTCTGAGGGTGCATCATCACACAGCCTTAGCTCTCAGGAGAATGCTGCAGAGAACAGTGCTCACGCAGGTCCAAATAGTAACTATATAACATCATCAGCTGTGTTGAGGACTGCCCAATGCCAATGCATGAGGAGAAGAGGACCCTGCTTGTCACATTTCCAACCAAAAGTCGCATGAAATAAAGACATGCTGGGAATATTTTATTTAATGGGACTGGAGTGGGATCAGGCGAAGGCATAATCCTGGAGTTGGACTCTAAATAAGACCAAGCCTCTGATTAGTTCGGCACTGCATCTTGTAAGATTGGGACATGAGGTAAAAGAGTGTTTATGTGACCTGCACTAGGGAGATTTTCCCTAACTTCCTGTTCCAGTGTCACAACAAGAAATTAATACACATCTCCCCAAAATAAGATTATATTCCAGCTAGACTCATGTTATTAGAACAGGTGGGTCCAATGGAAGAGTTCCCCTCCCCTTTTCCTGCGACAACTATACAATTTTGGATTGCCCCTCACTTTGCAATAGTAATGATCACTAGGACAAATAGTGAATGTGAAGTTTCCGCTTACAAGGCCATGCAAATAAAGACATTGAACACTTACCTGTCCAGTGGGTCCAATTTTCAGTTTCTTACATATCTAAATGCACTACTGTACTATCTACTAGCACTTTCAGGCGTATTGAATAGGGTGTCCCTGCTGTGCTCTGTGGTTTCAACTATCAGCTGTTAGGTAACCACTGTGTCCTGTAGTGATGTAGCAGCCAATGGATGAAACCACAAAGTGCAGGGGACAATCCATACGATACACATAGAGGTTGATTTACTAAAACTGTTAGCGTGCAAAATCAGGTACAATCAGCTTCCAGGTTTTATTGTCAAAGCTTATTTGAACAAGGTGAAGTTAGAAGCTGATTGGCTACCATGCACAGCTGCACCAGATTTTGCACTCTCCAGTTTTAGTAAATCAACCCCATAGAAGTATCATATAGCAGTGCCCATAAAAAAAGGAATATTTGACTTGTCACCTACCAGACTGGTTAGTATTCAACTTCTTCTATTACAAGATCCTTCTGCTCAGATGTTTTAGGGACAGAGCTGCTTTAAAGTTCTGTATTTTAGTTTATAATTTTAATCTGACGTTTCTTTCTTTAACCACTTCCTGCCCGGCCTATAGCAGATTGACAGCCGGGCGGTGGTTCAGTTATCCTGACTGGGCGTCATATGACGTCCAGCAGTATAACATGCCGCCGCACGCCCGCAGGGGCACGCATCGCAGCGATCGGTGGAGCGGTGTGTCAATCTGACACACCGCTCCACCGATCTTGGTAAAGAGCCTTCCGGCAGAGGCTCTTTACCACGTGATCAGCCGTGTCCAATCACGGCTGATCACGATGTCAATAGGAAGAGCCGTTGATCAGCTTTTCCTCACTCACGTCTGACAGATCGGTGGCTCTCCTGACAGGGGAGGTCTGCGCTGATTGTTTATCAGCGCAGCCCCCCCCCCCTCATATGACCACACTGGACCACCAGGGATCGCTACTAGGACCACCAGGGAAGGGGCAACATGTGGATGGCCAGGTATGTACCCCAGGGTCATCCACATGTGCCCGATGTGCCCAATCTGTGCCAATCAGTGCCCACAAATGGGCACTGATTGGCACCATTATGTTTCAGTTCTGCCCAGCAATGCCACCAATCAGTTTTATCAGTGCCATCAATCAGTGTCATCAATGCCACCTGTCAGTGCCCATCGGTGCCACCTGTCAGTGCCCATCAGTGCCCACCTATCAGTGCCCACCTATCAGTGCCCATCAGTTCCACCTATCAGTGCCACCCATAAGTACCCATCAGTGCCACCCATAAGTACCAATCAATGCCACCTACGAGTGCCCATCGGTGCCACCTATGAGTGCCCATCAGTGCCGCATACCAGTGCCACCTATCAGTGCCCATCAGTGCCCATCATCAGTGCCCGTCAGTGCCACCTCATCAGTGCCACCTCATTGGTGCCACCTCATTGGTGCCCATCAGTGCCGCCATATCAGTGCCCGTCAGTGCAGCCATATCAGTGCCCGTCATTGAAGAAGAAAACATACTTATTTATTTTTAACAGAAACAAAGAAAAACTTGTTTTTTTTTTCAAAATTTTCGGTCTTTTTTTATTTGTTGCGCAAAAAATAAAAACCGCAGAGGTGATCAAATACCACCAAAAGAAAGCTTTATTTGTGGGAACAAAATGCTAAAAAATGTGTTTGGGTATAGTGTAGCATGACCGCGCAATTGTCATTCAAGTTGTGACAGCGCTGAAAGCTGAAAATTGGCCTGGGGGGGAGGTGTCTAAGTGCCCGGTATTGAAGTGGTTAAATCATAGGGCACTCTATCCATAAGTCATCATTGGTGTTGTGTCTTTACATGAAACTTCTAAACACACATAAATAAAGTCATCCTTAAGATACAGCTCATCTTTCTCATGTTAAATGAGTCTGACAGGCATCTCAATGAGAACCTTCTTTTAGCACTTTTCTCATTGATGCCTCAGAGGATGATAGTGCTGTGATTGCTTACAGTGGAATTAGGTGGTGTCTCTGTTGTCACCAAGAATAACCCTTCAGAATCTGAAAGGAAACCTCAACATAGAAGGAGCCTGTCATAGTTCAGGTATTTTCACATGGAGATATACATATAATTAGGTGATGAACTGTAAACAGCTCAGAGATGACACAATAAGGAGAATACACAGGTATAGGCTTGTCTGAGTACAATGGATGGCCCTTGAACATCACATTCTCCAGGTGTAAGGATGTCTGTAAGAGGCCCCCTGAAAAGAACATTCCACGCTCTAGGAATTTGGAGGATTTTGGTATTTAACAATTTTACCCTTTCAGAGCTTGTAGACCTTTAACATATATAATACGCAAGGAAAAGTAAAACATTGTGAGTCTAGTTCCTGTCAAAGTAATGTTCATAAGTTCCATTTTTTTCCATAGTCAATCTGCCTTATCCTTTGTACAACGCTTTGTGAATGCCCGAAGAGGAGGTAAAAGGTTCCTGTCTACATATGCTAATAAATATTCTGTACTATTTCATTAGATCCAAAAACTGTGGTAGTTGTAAACGCTTACATATACCCAGTGAAGTGACTGACCTCAGGTGCTAAACAGAGATGAAACAAATCCTCCTACATAAGTTGTACCTGCCTATCTGCAGTCTTCTCTTCTCTACATCCGTTCATAGTGCTAAATGTAGCGAACCCCATGTAGGAGCCATTGGTGATTAGAGATCCCCCACCCTGCACAGCCAGGCACACCAAATTTTCTAAGGCTCCCAGAGTCAGAGAACAGTCCAGTGCTTGTTTTTATGTTTTATTGAGGGGATAAAACTTGGATAGGAATTAGGGCAGTGGCGGTGCGTCCATAAGGGCGCACGGACGCCGCCCCCTCTCTCCAGCCACCTCCTCTATCACCAATAGATAGATGCATGCATTGTGGGTGCCAGGTGCCTGAATTACAGTGGCGGGGGGTGTTTTTGAAGCACCTGATTAGAGCCATAGGCTCTAATAGGCGTCAAGAAAGTTAAACAGCGAGTGCCATGCTTGGCGCTCGCAGTTCAGCCAGCTGTGTTAGAAAAGCAAAATGAATATTCGCTTTCCCAACACTGAACCGCCTCGCTGCCAATCAGGTGCTTGGGTCTGTTACCCGTCACCAGGGCTGGACTGGGACAAAAATTTGGCCCTGGACTTCATCCAGACTGCCCCACTTTGACAGGTCTCTCCCATGCCGGCTGGACAAACCCACCTCTCGCGGCCTGCCACCCAAGCCCCCCCCCCACTAGCCATTCTACAATATTTCTCTTATAGGCAGTACCAGTGGGGAAGATAGACATTATTTCACCTGGGGCAAAGAATCAGTTTGGCGCCCCCCCCTAATGGGACAAGATTAGGCAGGAAAGTGAGGCCGCCCTCCTTCCGGATCGTATGATGAGCTTCTCAGTGTTGACTCCTGAGCATCATGTCTGTATTCAGGTGCTCTGCATAACTAGCCAGGGAGAGGAGGTGAGCACTGTGGGGGGGACAGAGGACCGGAGGGAGGCGGCGGTCCACTGTCACTGAAATCGGCCCACTGAGCCATCGGCCCACCGGGAAACTCCCTGTAGTCCCGATGGCCAGTACATGCCTGCCCGTCACCTGATTGGCCGAAACCACTGTTGGCGCTGTGATTCTGTGATTGGATGCCTATCAGGCGTCCAATAATAGGAGAGGACGGGAGGAGAGGACGGAAGAAGAAGACATCGAGGACATCGCTCGCCGCCCGCCGCCGTCAGCCGCTGCCCCACCAAGACAGGGTAAGTGCCAGGCAGACGGCAGGCAGGGGGCACAGTGGCAGCGTTCAATGGGCACAGTGGGAGCATTTGATGGCACAGTGGGAGCATTTGATAGGGCACAGTGGGAGCATTTAAAGGCACAGTGGCAACGTTTGATGGGCACAGTGGCAGCGTTTGATGGGCACAGTGGCTGTGTTTGATGGGCACAGTGGATGTGTTTCATGGGCATAGTGCCTGCGTTTCATGGGCACAATGGCGGCAATTGATGGGCACAGTGGCTGCATTTGATGGCACAGTGGCTGCGTTTGATGGCACAGTGGCTGCGTTTGATGGGCACAGTTAGGCTGTAATTGATGGGATTTTTTTTCTGAATTTTTCAGTTTGTTTGCACCCCCCAAAAATTTTGAGCACCAGCTGTCACTGGCAGCTCTTCAGTTTTCTATCTTCCATTGCTGGATAGGACAGATGGCTGGGAGATACAGAGGGGCAGTGTTAGAAGACACCTTTATACTTAAAGTGTTATTAAAACCAAAAGCGAACATTTATTATATTGCAGCTTACCAATTCTTAGGTGTGATGGCTGCATTCATTGTCTTCTTTAGGTTTTCCTTCTTTTATTTTCACTTGGTGATCTGGCCAGTAAGTCTGTTGTTTTTTTCAAAAGAACAAGCTCTCCAGCATAATGTATCAGTTATAGAGATGAGATAAACCATTTAACACTAGCAGAGGTGCTTACAATGATCAACTTTTATTTATGTAAAACCTGTATCCCAAAAGAAAAAAAATGGTTTGTTGTAACTGCTTGTAAAGTATTAGCTGGAGTTTGGATTCAATTTGTCAGTGTATTTAAATCTACTAGTACATCTAACACTCCCCTCCCCCCAGACTAGCATTGCTGTTGTCCAAAGGTTCCCCTGTGCTCCTTCATCCAGAGTGGGGGCATTCTAATTCAGGATGTGCATTATTGGCCAGATCACAAGGTAAAAACAGGGGGGGAAGCCTAAGAAAAAAAAAATGATGCAGCCACCACATCTAAGGATTGGTAAGCTGCAATATATTAAATGTTTGGTTGGGAGTTTATTTCTGCTTTAATTATCATTGTGCCACTGCATCTGTTGCACAAAGCCACAGGTTCTCATTGTGCTCCATTACAACCTTCCAGCCACCAGCATCCTAATGACCAATGTTGTTATTGGTTGAAAAGGAGGATGTCAATCGCCTGCACAGCATCCTTTTTTTTGCCCCCCGCCCCTCTCCGGTCACTGTATGCTTCTATATGTTTTTGTTAAGCTTGTTGCAGTATTAACCATTGACGTGTGTACATTAGCATTTTCAGAAACTGTGCCTGTTCTATTGCTATTCTCCACTGTGCCTTTTATGCTTGTCATTGCATATTGAATGAAGGACTATGAACCTCTTTAGCCCCGGAAGTATTTGCCCCCTTCCTAACCAGGCCATTTTTTGCAATATGGCACTGTGCCACTTTAACTGACAATTGCGCAGTCGTGCGATGTTGTACCCAAACAAAACGAATGTCCTTTTTTTCCCACAAATAGAGCTTTCTTTTGGTGGTATTTGATCACCTCTGCGGATTTTATTTTTTGTGCTATAAACAAAAAAAAAGAGCGACAATTTTGAAAAAAAAACACAATATTTTTTACTTTTTGCTATAATAAATATCCCCAAATTTTAAAAACAAAAACAAATTTCTTCATCAGTTTAGGCTGATATATTCTTCTACATATTTTTGATTAAAAAAAAAAAAAAAAAAAAAACACAATAAGCGTATATTGATTGGTTTGTGCAAAAGTTATAGCGTCTACAAAATAGGGGATAGATTTATGGCATATTTATTTATTTATTTATTTTACTGGTAATGGCAGGGATCTGCGATTTTAATCGGGACTACGACAACGGGATGGACAGATCGGACACTTTTGACACTTTTTTGGGACCACTGACATTTACGGTATACAGCGATAAGTGCTAAAAATAGCCACTCTGATTACTGTATAAATGTCACTGGCAAGGAAGGGGTTAACACTAGGGGGTGATCAAGGGGTTAAATGTGTTCCCTCAGTGTGTTCTAACTGTAGGGGGGATGGGACTGACCATGGGAGGAGACTGATCAGTGTTCCTATATTCTAGGAACACATGATCTGTCCCCTCTCCCCTGACAGATGTGGATTTGTGTGTTTACACACACAGATCCCCATTCTGGCTCTGTCAGGAGCACATGCATCGGCTCCTCAGTGATGCCCTATACCCCTAAAAGCGCCCGCTGCACAGCTACGGCAATTCGCGCAGGGGAGCCATGCTGAAGGTGCATAGTTTTCTACTGTATATAGAGAATGTGACTTCCTCCCAGTTTTGACATTTAAGCATTTGGTATGAGAATAGTGTATGAGTAATGCCCTGTACACACGGTAGGACATTGATCGGACATTCCGACAACAAAATCCATGGATTTTTTCCAATGGATGTTGGCTCAAACTTGTCTTGCATACACACGGTCAAACAAAGTTGTTGGAAAATTCGATCGTTCTGAACGCGGTGATGTAAAACACGTACGTCGGGACTATAAACGGGGCAGTAGCCAATAGCTTTCATCTCTTAATTTATTCTGAGCATGCGTGGCACTTTGTGCGTCGGACTTGTGTACACACGATCGGAATTTCCGACAACGGATTTTGTTGTCGGAAAATTTTATAGCAAGCTCTCAAACTTTGTGTGTCGGAAATTCTGATGGAAAATGTGTGATGGAGCCTACACATGGTCGGAATTTCCGACAACAAGGTCCTATCACACATTTTCCGTCAGAAAATCCGACCGTGTGTACAGGGCATAAGAGTTCATTGTATAAATTCCAAGCGGAAAATAGTTCATCTATGTAACAACTAAAATGTCTCATAAAACTATATTCAGCTATTGGCTCAAGATAAAGCTGCACGGAAGCTCTGTAAAATATTACAGAGGACGTTTAGGCTGGGTTCACACTTGTGCGATCACAGACATCGCATGTGATTCGCACCACAGATCAAATACGATGTCTGTGCAATGCGAATTCAGCCATACAAACCGTATGGCTGAAATTGCATCGCATTCGCACCAAGAATGGTGCAGGACCCTTTTTTTGGTCCGCACTGGAATCAGATCGTATGGGTGTCCTGCACCATTTCACAATTCACACTGCGTTTTTCGAACTGAACTGGGGATGTCATTACCTTAACAATGACACCCCCAGCAGATGTCAGTGTGAACCAGTGTGCGATTCAGGGGCGAAGGGGCAACCTGCACTGAATCGCAAGGTTTCCTGGATCGCACCAGTGTGAACTGGAACTTTCTCTTCTTTCTCGTCTTCTCTCCCCTTGTGCTACCTTCTTTACTTTCTCCTTTTATTGTGTTTACAGTGTAAAATGTAACACGGGGTACAGAGACATCTTAGTGCCCGGTCCCTAGGGGGCATTCTCTCCTACATTCATCTGCTCTTCATACCTGAAACTGGTTACCATGTGAGACTTGGGATTACTCTGTGTCTGGGATGGAATATGTTCCTAGGGTTGCCACCTGTCCAGGATTCAACCGGACAGTCCAGGTTTTAAATCATGTGTCCAGATTTCAGTCTGCCTGAAACCCGGACACATTATTCAGACTGGGCTGTGCTCCCAAAGTAACTGAGATAGTTACACAAAAATATGTTGCCGTCTGGGAGCTGCGGGCTGATGTCTGGGGGCAGGTTCAGCATCACTTGGGGGGAGTGGTAGTGGGTCAGGGCAATGAGGTCAGCAAGAGCAGTTTGGCCACACCCACTGTTTGCCGCAGCATGCTGCATTATCTCTCTTATTGGGGCACCCAAAGGTGTTCCAGGTCTTTTATAAACCTATAGTGAAGAGGAAGGCAACCTCGGCCCTCCAGCTGTTTTGAAACTACAATTCCCAGGAGACATTGCAAGACCCTGACAATTACAGGCATGACTCCTAGAGGCAGAGGCATGATGGGATTTGTAGTTTCACCACAGCTAGAGGGCCGAGGTTGCCCACCCCTGCGTTTACGAAACAAAAACGGAAAAAAAATGCCCTGTGATGCTAAAGTGTTCGGGTATGGTTTGAACCTCTCTGTATGAACATAGGATTATTTTTGACGTGTCTGTTCTATGGTTCTGTACTTACTTTGTGATGCTTAAAAATAGAGAATTGAAAAAAAAACAATTGTCACAATCTAAATGTTCTGTTTTTCTGTTTTTAAAAAAAGGTGGAGAAATTGTTACTTTGTAAGTCGTTGATGTTTTCAGTTTTCCACTGAAACAGAGACATACCTGTTAAGTCGCATTAGTGCAAAGTAGATTTCCTTCCGTTAACCGAGCAATGTCTCTCAGTTACCTGTCTGCTCTTTACCTGCCTACATACATCCTGTAGAAACTGTAAAAACATCCTGGTCACATGACTCCTCCAGAAACTAATATACTTTTGTGTAGCAACTACACTCTGTTTTCATATTTGCTTTATAACAACCTGAAAAATAAACAAGACATTTTTTAAATGATCAGTATGGTTCAACAGTTAAATGACTAAAGCACACTTTCTCAACCTTTTCAACACAGATGAACCCTTGAAAAAACTTTCCAGTCCCAGGGAATCCCTACTAAGTGTTACTATATCTACAACTCATGATACATTAGTGTGATGGTCAGTGGGAAGAATGCTCCTTACACTTGTGGTCATTGGGAAGAATTACCCCATTACAGATAGCTGAAAAGATCAATGGTGTCAGTGGGAACTTATCTGTGAGGCAGAAATTGGTCATTGCTCAAGGAACCCCTAACAACCTTTGGAGGAACCCTAGTTGAGAAAGCTTGCATTAGTGTGATAGTCAGTGGGAAGAATGCTCCTTACACTTGTGGACATTGGGAAGATTTACCCCCTTACAGATAGCTAAAAAGATCAATGGTGTCAGTGGGAACTCAAGGAACCCCTAACAACCTCTGGAGGAGACCCTAGGGTTCAACGGAACCCTGGTTGAGAAACCCTGCATTAGTGTGATGGTCAGTGGGAAGAATGCTCCTTACACTTGTGGACATTGGGAAGATTTACCCACTAATGCCCTGTACACACGGTCTGATTTTCCGACAGAAAATGTGTGATAGGTCCTTATTGTCGGAAATTCCGACCGTGTGTGGGCTCCATCACACATTTTCCATCGGATTTTCCGACAGTTTGAGAGCTTGCTATAAAATTTTCCGACAACAAAATCCATTGTCGGAATTTCCGATCGTGTGTACACAAATCCGACGCACAAAGTGCCACGCATGCTCAGAATAAATAAAGAGATGAAAGCTATTGGCTACTGCCACGTTTATAGTCCAGACATACGTGTTTTATGTCACCGCGTTCAGAATGATCGATTTTCCGTCAACTTTGTGTGACCGTGTGTATGCAAGACAAGTTTGAGCCAACATCCGTCCGAAAAAATCCTATTATTTTGTTGTCGGAATGTCCGATCAATGTCCGACTGTGTGTACGGGGCATTACAGATAGCTAAAAAGATCAATGGTGTCAGTGGGAACTCAAAGAACTCCTAGTAACCTCTGGAGGAACCCTTGTTGAGAAACCCTGGACTAAAGGGTCAATTCACCCAACAGTAACATTTTATTGTTAGGTGGAGTCTGGTGGACTGGCATGTTATATCCCTTTGGGATTCCTGCAGCAAAATCTGTTGAAGATGCTCCATAATATAAAATAAATTAAAAATCCCAAAGAACGGGCTGGACCCCTAATGGTTGTGGCAGGTGTGCATACAGTATATGGGAAACCATGCATAGTAAATCCACTGTTGCCATCTTTAGAATACCTTCTGCTTGAAATTGTAAAAAGTAATGTAAGAAAAATACCGTTTTCAAAGCGATCGTATGATAATCGGATCATTAGTACAGAGCTTTCGAGAGCCGATCAGGACAGTTCATCTGATATTATTTGATCGGACATGCATGAAATTTTTTTGTATGATGCCAGATCGTACGATTTTCGTTTAATCACTATAGCTGTCGTTCGAAAATGCAATACAAATGCATTACACATGACATCACTTTCAAATTTTAATTCTGTCGTACGCAAATTTTCGTGACTTTAGTAAACTCATTAGATTTGATCTGAGATTAGTATGCAAAAAAAAAAACGGACGATCATTTGTTTGATAATCTCATCGTGTGTACTGTGTGCATAACTTTCAGCCAGCTCTGCTTTGGTCATGTAATCAGCTGTGTCAGCTAGCACTGGCTGATTGCTTAAAGTGTTACTAATCCCAGGAGTTTGCATTCACTATATCTTGTCTACTACAGTCTTATGAAGCTGCAGGACCCCTGACCCTCTGTCTGGACAGTGTTAATTAGCCCTGTGCCAATCACATGCACCCTCCCCAAAAAAAAACTCTCTAGTAATAAACACCAAACTAATCATGTGCAGAGTTCCCCCAAGGCTCTGTTCTATCAGGAGATGGATTGGGGCTGTGGAAGAAGGGGAGGATCAGAGAAGACAGGATCAAACAGACTTTTTACACAAGGCAATTGTCAATTAAAGTGACGCAGTGCCATATCGCAAGAAATGGCCTGGTCATTAAGGAGGCAAATCACTTGCCACCCAGCCGCCGCAGTTTTACTTTGTAAACACACAGATCCTGGTTCTCTGAGGGGAGAAGAGACTGATCGTGTGTTCATACAAAGTATGAACAGTGATCTGTCATCTCCTCTAGACAGTCCCATCCCCCCTTCAGTTAGAACACAGAGAGGCAACACAGTTAACCCCTTGATGGCCCTCTAGTGTTGACCCCTTCCCAGCCAGTGACATTTTTACAGTAATCAGTGCATTTTTATAGCACTGATCGCTGTGTAAATGCCAAAGGTCCCAAAAATGTGTCCAATGTGTCCGCCATAATGTCGCAGTCCCAATAAAAATCGCCGCCATTACTAGTAAAAAAAAAATAATAATAATAAAAATGCTATAAATCTATCCCCTATTTTGTAGACGTTATAACTTTTGTGCAAACCAATCAATATACGCTTATTGCGATTTTTGTTACCAAAAATATGTAGAAGAATACATATAGGCCTAAACTGAGAAAAAAAATTTGCTTTTTTTAAAAAAAAAAAATGGGGATATTTATTATAGCAAAAAGTACAAGATATTGTGTTTTTTTTCAAAATTGTTGCTCTTTTTTTGTTTATAGCGCAAAAAATTAAAAACGCAGAGATGATCAAATACCACCAAAGGAAAGCTCAATTTGTGGGAAAAAAAGGACGTAAATTTTGTTTGGGTGCAGCGCCGCATGACCGCGCACTTGTGAGTTAAAGCGACGCAGTGCCGAATCGCAAAAGATGGCCTGGTCATTCAGCAGCCAAATTTTCCAGGGCTGAAAAGGTTAAAGTAGGTAAACCTCATATGCGAAATATGAACAAAGCATATCCTTCTATAGCGTGTACTTGTCTCAATTAAGAGCACCAAGTGTCACTTTTGCCTGCTGCTTCGTTCCTCTGCTATCAGCATGAGTCACTCCTGATAAGTTTTCCTGACACCAAGAGAAAAATGGTGACGGGGAGGGATCCCCAGCTGAATTGACAGCCTCAGTTGTTTTTTCTGTATCCTGTGTG